>NC_140570.1:537970-542970 GCF_057381845.1 Rhamphochromis longiceps | reverse complement strand
GGACCCTAACTTTATTACTTTTTTAATAGTAGGATGTATGTATGTATGTATGTATGTATGTATGTTTGTTTGTTTGTTTGTTTGTTTGTTTGTTTGTTTTTTGTCCCACCAGGACATGCACACCTCACAAGTTCCCGGCTCTCTCGACTCGGTTGAAGACGGCTTTCTAGAAGAAGGCGAGGGCAGTGAGGCACAGTCCCCCGTCCCTCGACGCCCCTCGCGATGCCCCTCCTTCTTGGACTAACCCTCTTCAGAGGAGCCGTGAGAGCCAGGAACTTGTGAGTTTTGTATGTCCAGTCAGGCATCATTCATACCTGGTCTGTAGGAAGTTCCTGTCAGAAGGAGGTGGCACCGCGAGGGCGTCGAGGGGCGGAAGGCGGTGCCTTAGTGCCTCCCTCCTTCTGACATTGTAAAGGGACCCTAACTTTATTACTTTTTTAATAGTAGGATGTATGTATGTTTGTTTGTTTGTTTGTTTGTTTGTTTGTTTGTTTGTTTGTTTGTTTGTTTGTTTGTTTGTTTGTTTTTTGTCCCACCAGGACATGCACACCTCACAAGTTCCCGGCTCTCTCGACTCGGTTGAAGACGGCTTTCTAGAAGAAGGCGAGGGCAGTGAGGCACAGTCCCCCGTCCCTCGACGCCCCTCGCGATGCCCCTCCTTCTTGGACTAACCCTCTTCAGAGGAGCCGTGAGAGCCAGGAACTTGTGAGTTTTGTATGTCCAGTCAGGCATCATTCATACCTGGTCTGTAGGAAGTTCCTGTCAGAAGGAGGTGGCACCGCGAGGGCGTCGAGGGGCGGAAGGCGATGCCTTAGTGCCTCCCTCCTTCTGACATTGTAAAGGGACCCTAACTTTATTACTTTTTTAATAGTAGGATGGATGGATGTATGTATGTATGTTTGTTTGTTTGTTTGTTTGTTTGTTTGTTTGTTTTTTGTCCCACCAGGACATGCACACCTCACAAGTTCCCGGCTCTCTCGACTCGGTTGAAGACGGCTTTCTAGAAGAAGGCGAGGGCAGTGAGGCACAGTCCCCCGTCCCTCGACGCCCCTCGCGATGCCCCTCCTTCTTGGACTAACCCTCTTCAGAGGAGCCGTGAGAGCCAGGAACTTGTGAGTTTTGTATGTCCAGTCAGGCATCATTCATACCTGGTCTGTAGGAAGTTCCTGTCAGAAGGAGGTGGCACCGCGAGGGCGTCGAGGGGCGGAAGGCGGTGCCTTAGTGCCTCCCTCCTTCTGACATTGTAAAGGGACCCTAACTTTATTACTTTTTTAATAGTAGGATGGATGGATGTTTGTTTGTTTGTTTGTTTGTTTGTTTGTTTGTTTGTTTGTTTGTTTTTTGTCCCACCAGGACATGCACACCTCACAAGTTCCCGGCTCTCTCGACTCGGTTGAAGACGGCTTTCTAGAAGAAGGCGAGGGCAGTGAGGCACAGTCCCCCGTCCCTCGACGCCCCTCGCGATGCCCCTCCTTCTTGGACTAACCCTCTTCAGAGGAGCCGTGAGAGCCAGGAACTTGTGAGTTTTGTATGTCCAGTCAGGCATCATTCATACCTGGTCTGTAGGAAGTTCCTGTCAGAAGGAGGTGGCACCGCGAGGGCGTCGAGGGGCGGAAGGCAGTGCCTTAGTGCCTCCCTCCTTCTGACATTGTAAAGGGACCCTAACTTTATTACTTTTTTAATAGTAGGATGGATGGATGTATGTATGTATGTTTGTTTGTTTGTTTGTTTGTTTGTTTGTTTTTTGTCCCACCAGGACATGCACACCTCACAAGTTCCCGGCTCTCTCGACTCGGTTGAAGACGGCTTTCTAGAAGAAGGCGAGGGCAGTGAGGCACAGTCCCCCGTCCCTCGACGCCCCTCGCGATGCCCCTCCTTCTTGGACTAACCCTCTTCAGAGGAGCCGTGAGAGCCAGGAACTTGTGAGTTTTGTATGTCCAGTCAGGCATCATTCATACCTGGTCTGTAGGAAGTTCCTGTCAGAAGGAGGTGGCACCGCGAGGGCGTCGAGGGGCGGAAGGCGGTGCCTTAGTGCCTCCCTCCTTCTGACATTGTAAAGGGACCCTAACTTTATTACTTTTTTAATAGTAGGATGTATGTATGTATGTATGTATGTATGTATGTATGTATGTATGTTTGTTTGTTTGTTTGTTTGTTTGTTTGTTTGTTTGTTTGTTTGTTTGTTTGTTTGTTTGTTTTTTGTCCCACCAGGACATGCACACCTCACAAGTTCCCGGCTCTCTCGACTCGGTTGAAGACGGCTTTCTAGAAGAAGGCGAGGGCAGTGAGGCACAGTCCCCCGTCCCTCGACGCCCCTCGCGATGCCCCTCCTTCTTGGACTAACCCTCTTCAGAGGAGCCGTGAGAGCCAGGAACTTGTGAGTTTTGTATGTCCAGTCAGGCATCATTCATACCTGGTCTGTAGGAAGTTCCTGTCAGAAGGAGGTGGCACCGCGAGGGCGTCGAGGGGCGGAAGGCGGTGCCTTAGTGCCTCCCTCCTTCTGACATTGTAAAGGGACCCTAACTTTATTACTTTTTTAATAGTAGGATGTATGTATGTATGTATGTTTGTTTGTTTGTTTGTTTGTTTGTTTGTTTGTTTGTTTGTTTGTTTGTTTGTTTTTTGTCCCACCAGGACATGCACACCTCACAAGTTCCCGGCTCTCTCGACTCGGTTGAAGACGGCTTTCTAGAAGAAGGCGAGGGCAGTGAGGCACAGTCCCCCGTCCCTCGACGCCCCTCGCGATGCCCCTCCTTCTTGGACTAACCCTCTTCAGAGGAGCCGTGAGAGCCAGGAACTTGTGAGTTTTGTATGTCCAGTCAGGCATCATTCATACCTGGTCTGTAGGAAGTTCCTGTCAGAAGGAGGTGGCACCGCGAGGGCGTCGAGGGGCGGAAGGCGGTGCCTTAGTGCCTCCCTCCTTCTGACATTGTAAAGGGACCCTAACTTTATTACTTTTTTAATAGTAGGATGTATGTATGTATGTATGTTTGTTTGTTTGTTTGTTTGTTTGTTTGTTTGTTTGTTTTTTGTCCCACCAGGACATGCACACCTCACAAGTTCCCGGCTCTCTCGACTCGGTTGAAGACGGCTTTCTAGAAGAAGGCGAGGGCAGTGAGGCACAGTCCCCCGTCCCTCGACGCCCCTCGCGATGCCCCTCCTTCTTGGACTAACCCTCTTCAGAGGAGCCGTGAGAGCCAGGAACTTGTGAGTTTTGTATGTCCAGTCAGGCATTATTCATACCTGGTCTGTAGGAAGTTCCTGTCAGAAGGAGGTGGCACCGCGAGGGCGTCGAGGGGCGGAAGGCGGTGCCTTAGTGCCTCCCTCCTTCTGACATTGTAAAGGGACCCTAACTTTATTACTTTTTTAATAGTAGGATGTATGTATGTTTGTTTGTTTGTTTGTTTGTTTGTTTGTTTGTTTGTTTGTTTGTTTTTTGTCCCACCAGGACATGCACACCTCACAAGTTCCCGGCTCTCTCGACTCGGTTGAAGACGGCTTTCTAGAAGAAGGCGAGGGCAGTGAGGCACAGTCCCCCGTCCCTCGACGCCCCTCGCGATGCCCCTCCTTCTTGGACTAACCCTCTTCAGAGGAGCCGTGAGAGCCAGGAACTTGTGAGTTTTGTATGTCCAGTCAGGCATCATTCATACCTGGTCTGTAGGAAGTTCCTGTCAGAAGGAGGTGGCACCGCGAGGGCGTCGAGGGGCGGAAGGCGGTGCCTTAGTGCCTCCCTCCTTCTGACATTGTAAAGGGACCCTAACTTTATTACTTTTTTAATAGTAGGATGTATGTATGTATGTATGTATGTATGTATGTTTGTTTGTTTGTTTGTTTGTTTGTTTGTTTGTTTGTTTTTTGTCCCACCAGGACATGCACACCTCACAAGTTCCCGGCTCTCTCGACTCGGTTGAAGACGGCTTTCTAGAAGAAGGCGAGGGCAGTGAGGCACAGTCCCCCGTCCCTCGACGCCCCTCGCGATGCCCCTCCTTCTTGGACTAACCCTCTTCAGAGGAGCCGTGAGAGCCAGGAACTTGTGAGTTTTGTATGTCCAGTCAGGCATCATTCATACCTGGTCTGTAGGAAGTTCCTGTCAGAAGGAGGTGGCACCGCGAGGGCGTCGAGGGGCGGAAGGCGGTGCCTTAGTGCCTCCCTCCTTCTGACATTGTAAAGGGACCCTAACTTTATTACTTTTTTAATAGTAGGATGTATGTATGTATGTATGTATGTATGTATGTTTGTTTGTTTGTTTGTTTGTTTGTTTGTTTGTTTGTTTGTTTGTTTGTTTGTTTGTTTGTTTGTTTGTTTGTTTTTTGTCCCACCAGGACATGCACACCTCACAAGTTCCCGGCTCTCTCGACTCGGTTGAAGACGGCTTTCTAGAAGAAGGCGAGGGCAGTGAGGCACAGTCCCCCGTCCCTCGACGCCCCTCGCGATGCCCCTCCTTCTTGGACTAACCCTCTTCAGAGGAGCCGTGAGAGCCAGGAACTTGTGAGTTTTGTATGTCCAGTCAGGCATCATTCATACCTGGTCTGTAGGAAGTTCCTGTCAGAAGGAGGTGGCACCGCGAGGGCGTCGAGGGGCGGAAGGCGGTGCCTTAGTGCCTCCCTCCTTCTGACATTGTAAAGGGACCCTAACTTTATTACTTTTTTAATAGTAGGATGTATGTATGTTTGTTTGTTTGTTTGTTTGTTTGTTTGTTTGTTTGTTTTTTGTCCCACCAGGACATGCACACCTCACAAGTTCCCGGCTCTCTCGACTCGGTTGAAGACGGCTTTCTAGAAGAAGGCGAGGGCAGTGAGGCACAGTCCCCCGTCCCTCGACGCCCCTCGCGATGCCCCTCCTTCTTGGACTAACCCTCTTCAGAGGAGCCGTGAGAGCCAGGAACTTGTGAGTTTTGTATGTCCAGTCAGGCATCATTCATACCTGGTCTGTAGGAAGTTCCTGTCAGAAGGAGGTGGCACCGCGAGGGCGTCGAGGGGCGGAAGGCGGTGCCTTAGTGC
>NC_140570.1:510470-532970 GCF_057381845.1 Rhamphochromis longiceps | reverse complement strand
AGTCAGGCATCATTCATACCTGGTCTGTAGGAAGTTCCTGTCAGAAGGAGGTGGCACCGCGAGGGCGTCGAGGGGCGGAAGGCGGTGCCTTAGTGCCTCCCTCCTTCTGACATTGTAAAGGGACCCTAACTTTATTACTTTTTTAATAATAGGATGTATGTATGTATGTATGTATGTTTGTTTGTTTGTTTATTTGTTTGTTTGTTTGTTTGTTTGTTTGTTTGTTTGTTTGTTTTTTGTCCCACCAGGACATGCACACCTCACAAGTTCCCGGCTCTCTCGACTCGGTTGAAGACGGCTTTCTAGAAGAAGGCGAGGGCAGTGAGGCACAGTCCCCCGTCCCTCGACGCCCCTCGCGATGCCCCTCCTTCTTGGACTAACCCTCTTCAGAGGAGCCGTGAGAGCCAGGAACTTGT
Source organism: Rhamphochromis longiceps (assembly GCF_057381845.1). NCBI lineage: Eukaryota > Metazoa > Chordata > Actinopteri > Cichliformes > Cichlidae > Rhamphochromis > Rhamphochromis longiceps. Next base: position 532,554 of record NC_140570.1, on the reverse strand, counting down.
GAGTTTTGTATGTCCAGTCAGGCATCATTCATACCTGGTCTGTAGGAAGTTCCTGTCAGAAGGAGGTGGCACCGCGAGGGCGTCGAGGGGCGGAAGGCGGTGCCTTAGTGCCTCCCTCCTTCTGACATTGTAAAGGGACCCTAACTTTATTACTTTTTTAATAGTAGGATGTATGTATGTATGTATGTATGTATGTATGTATGTATGTATGTTTGTTTGTTTGTTTGTTTGTTTGTTTGTTTGTTTGTTTGTTTTTTGTCCCACCAGGACATGCACACCTCACAAGTTCCCGGCTCTCTCGACTCGGCTGAAGACGGCTTTCTAGAAGAAGGCGAGGGCAGTGAGGCACAGTCCCCCGTCCCTCGACGCCCCTCGCGATGCCCCTCCTTCTTGGACTAACCCTCTTCAGAGGAGCCGTGAGAGCCAGGAACTTGTGAGTTTTGTATGTCCAGTCAGGCATCATTCATACCTGGTCTGTAGGAAGTTCCTGTCAGAAGGAGGTGGCACCGCGAGGGCGTCGAGGGGCGGAAGGCGGTGCCTTAGTGCCTCCCTCCTTCTGACATTGTAAAGGGACCCTAACTTTATTACTTTTTTAATAGTAGGATGTATGTATGTATGTATGTATGTATGTATGTATGTATGTATGTATGTATGTATGTATGTATGTATGTATGTATGTATGTATGTATGTATGTATGTTTGTTTGTTTGTTTGTTTGTTTGTTTGTTTGTTTGTTTTTTGTCCCACCAGGACATGCACACCTCACAAGTTCCCGGCTCTCTCGACTCGGTTGAAGACGGCTTTCTAGAAGAAGGCGAGGGCAGTGAGGCACAGTCCCCCGTCCCTCGACGCCCCTCGCGATGCCCCTCCTTCTTGGACTAACCCTCTTCAGAGGAGCCGTGAGAGCCAGGAACTTGTGAGTTTTGTATGTCCAGTCAGGCATCATTCATACCTGGTCTGTAGGAAGTTCCTGTCAGAAGGAGGTGGCACCGCGAGGGCGTCGAGGGGCGGAAGGCGGTGCCTTAGTGCCTCCCTCCTTCTGACATTGTAAAGGGACCCTAACTTTATTACTTTTTTAATAGTAGGATGTATGTATGTATGTTTGTTTGTTTGTTTGTTTGTTTGTTTGTTTGTTTGTTTTTTGTCCCACCAGGACATGCACACCTCACAAGTTCCCGGCTCTCTCGACTCGGTTGAAGACGGCTTTCTAGAAGAAGGCGAGGGCAGTGAGGCACAGTCCCCCGTCCCTCGACGCCCCTCGCGATGCCCCTCCTTCTTGGACTAACCCTCTTCAGAGGAGCCGTGAGAGCCAGGAACTTGTGAGTTTTGTATGTCCAGTCAGGCATCATTCATACCTGGTCTGTAGGAAGTTCCTGTCAGAAGGAGGTGGCACCGCGAGGGCGTCGAGGGGCGGAAGGCGGTGCCTTAGTGCCTCCCTCCTTCTGACATTGTAAAGGGACCCTAACTTTATTACTTTTTTAATAGTAGGATGTATGTATGTATGTATGTTTGTTTGTTTGTTTGTTTGTTTGTTTGTTTGTTTTTTGTCCCACCAGGACATGCACACCTCACAAGTTCCCGGCTCTCTCGACTCGGTTGAAGACGGCTTTCTAGAAGAAGGCGAGGGCAGTGAGGCACAGTCCCCCGTCCCTCGACGCCCCTCGCGATGCCCCTCCTTCTTGGACTAACCCTCTTCAGAGGAGCCGTGAGAGCCAGGAACTTGTGAGTTTTGTATGTCCAGTCAGGCATCATTCATACCTGGTCTGTAGGAAGTTCCTGTCAGAAGGAGGTGGCACCGCGAGGGCGTCGAGGGGCGGAAGGCGGTGCCTTAGTGCCTCCCTCCTTCTGACATTGTAAAGGGACCCTAACTTTATTACTTTTTTAATAGTAGGATGGATGGATGGATGTATGTATGTTTGTTTGTTTGTTTGTTTGTTTGTTTGTTTGTTTGTTTGTTTGTTTTTTGTCCCACCAGGACATGCACACCTCACAAGTTCCCGGCTCTCTCGACTCGGTTGAAGACGGCTTTCTAGAAGAAGGCGAGGGCAGTGAGGCACAGTCCCCCGTCCCTCGACGCCCCTCGCGATGCCCCTCCTTCTTGGACTAACCCTCTTCAGAGGAGCCGTGAGAGCCAGGAACTTGTGAGTTTTGTATGTCCAGTCAGGCATCATTCATACCTGGTCTGTAGGAAGTTCCTGTCAGAAGGAGGTGGCACCGCGAGGGCGTCGAGGGGCGGAAGGCGGTGCCTTAGTGCCTCCCTCCTTCTGACATTGTAAAGGGACCCTAACTTTATTACTTTTTTAATAATAGGATGTATGTATGTATGTATGTATGTTTGTTTGTTTGTTTATTTGTTTGTTTGTTTGTTTGTTTGTTTGTTTGTTTGTTTGTTTGTTTGTTTTTTGTCCCACCAGGACATGCACACCTCACAAGTTCCCGGCTCTCTCGACTCGGTTGAAGACGGCTTTCTAGAAGAAGGCGAGGGCAGTGAGGCACAGTCCCCCGTCCCTCGACGCCCCTCGCGATGCCCCTCCTTCTTGGACTAACCCTCTTCAGAGGAGCCGTGAGAGCCAGGAACTTGTGAGTTTTGTATGTCCAGTCAGGCATCATTCATACCTGGTCTGTAGGAAGTTCCTGTCAGAAGGAGGTGGCACCGCGAGGGCGTCGAGGGGCGGAAGGCGGTGCCTTAGTGCCTCCCTCCTTCTGACATTGTAAAGGGACCCTAACTTTATTACTTTTTTAATAGTAGGATGTATGTATGTATGTATGTTTGTTTGTTTGTTTGTTTGTTTGTTTGTTTTTTGTCCCACCAGGACATGCACACCTCACAAGTTCCCGGCTCTCTCGACTCGGTTGAAGACGGCTTTCTAGAAGAAGGCGAGGGCAGTGAGGCACAGTCCCCCGTCCCTCGACGCCCCTCGCGATGCCCCTCCTTCTTGGACTAACCCTCTTCAGAGGAGCCGTGAGAGCCAGGAACTTGTGAGTTTTGTATGTCCAGTCAGGCATCATTCATACCTGGTCTGTAGGAAGTTCCTGTCAGAAGGAGGTGGCACCGCGAGGGCGTCGAGGGGCGGAAGGCGGTGCCTTAGTGCCTCCCTCCTTCTGACATTGTAAAGGGACCCTAACTTTATTACTTTTTTAATAGTAGGATGTATGTATGTATGTATGTTTGTTTGTTTGTTTGTTTGTTTGTTTGTTTGTTTGTTTTTTGTCCCACCAGGACATGCACACCTCACAAGTTCCCGGCTCTCTCGACTCGGTTGAAGACGGCTTTCTAGAAGAAGGCGAGGGCAGTGAGGCACAGTCCCCCGTCCCTCGACGCCCCTCGCGATGCCCCTCCTTCTTGGACTAACCCTCTTCAGAGGAGCCGTGAGAGCCAGGAACTTGTGAGTTTTGTATGTCCAGTCAGGCATTATTCATACCTGGTCTGTAGGAAGTTCCTGTCAGAAGGAGGTGGCACCGCGAGGGCGTCGAGGGGCGGAAGGCGGTGCCTTAGTGCCTCCCTCCTTCTGACATTGTAAAGGGACCCTAACTTTATTACTTTTTTAATAGTAGGATGTATGTTTGTTTGTTTGTTTGTTTGTTTGTTTGTTTGTTTGTTTGTTTGTTTGTTTGTTTTTTGTCCCACCAGGACATGCACACCTCACAAGTTCCCGGCTCTCTCGACTCGGTTGAAGACGGCTTTCTAGAAGAAGGCGAGGGCAGTGAGGCACAGTCCCCCGTCCCTCGACGCCCCTCGCGATGCCCCTCCTTCTTGGACTAACCCTCTTCAGAGGAGCCGTGAGAGCCAGGAACTTGTGAGTTTTGTATGTCCAGTCAGGCATCATTCATACCTGGTCTGTAGGAAGTTCCTGTCAGAAGGAGGTGGCACCGCGAGGGCGTCGAGGGGCGGAAGGCGGTGCCTTAGTGCCTCCCTCCTTCTGACATTGTAAAGGGACCCTAACTTTATTACTTTTTTAATAGTAGGATGTATGTATGTATGTATGTATGTATGTATGTATGTATGTATGTTTGTTTGTTTGTTTGTTTGTTTGTTTGTTTGTTTGTTTGTTTGTTTGTTTTTTGTCCCACCAGGACATGCACACCTCACAAGTTCCCGGCTCTCTCGACTCGGTTGAAGACGGCTTTCTAGAAGAAGGCGAGGGCAGTGAGGCACAGTCCCCCGTCCCTCGACGCCCCTCGCGATGCCCCTCCTTCTTGGACTAACCCTCTTCAGAGGAGCCGTGAGAGCCAGGAACTTGTGAGTTTTGTATGTCCAGTCAGGCATCATTCATACCTGGTCTGTAGGAAGTTCCTGTCAGAAGGAGGTGGCACCGCGAGGGCGTCGAGGGGCGGAAGGCGGTGCCTTAGTGCCTCCCTCCTTCTGACATTGTAAAGGGACCCTAACTTTATTACTTTTTTAATAGTAGGATGTATGTATGTATGTATGTATGTATGTTTGTTTGTTTGTTTGTTTGTTTGTTTGTTTGTTTGTTTGTTTGTTTGTTTGTTTGTTTTTTGTCCCACCAGGACATGCACACCTCACAAGTTCCCGGCTCTCTCGACTCGGTTGAAGACGGCTTTCTAGAAGAAGGCGAGGGCAGTGAGGCACAGTCCCCCGTCCCTCGACGCCCCTCGCGATGCCCCTCCTTCTTGGACTAACCCTCTTCAGAGGAGCCGTGAGAGCCAGGAACTTGTGAGTTTTGTATGTCCAGTCAGGCATTATTCATACCTGGTCTGTAGGAAGTTCCTGTCAGAAGGAGGTGGCACCGCGAGGGCGTCGAGGGGCGGAAGGCGGTGCCTTAGTGCCTCCCTCCTTCTGACATTGTAAAGGGACCCTAACTTTATTACTTTTTTAATAGTAGGATGTATGTATGTTTGTTTGTTTGTTTGTTTGTTTGTTTGTTTGTTTGTTTGTTTGTTTGTTTGTTTTTTGTCCCACCAGGACATGCACACCTCACAAGTTCCCGGCTCTCTCGACTCGGTTGAAGACGGCTTTCTAGAAGAAGGCGAGGGCAGTGAGGCACAGTCCCCCGTCCCTCGACGCCCCTCGCGATGCCCCTCCTTCTTGGACTAACCCTCTTCAGAGGAGCCGTGAGAGCCAGGAACTTGTGAGTTTTGTATGTCCAGTCAGGCATCATTCATACCTGGTCTGTAGGAAGTTCCTGTCAGAAGGAGGTGGCACCGCGAGGGCGTCGAGGGGCGGAAGGCGGTGCCTTAGTGCCTCCCTCCTTCTGACATTGTAAAGGGACCCTAACTTTATTACTTTTTTAATAGTAGGATGTATGTATGTATGTATGTATGTATGTATGTATGTTTGTTTGTTTGTTTGTTTGTTTGTTTGTTTGTTTGTTTGTTTGTTTGTTTTTTGTCCCACCAGGACATGCACACCTCACAAGTTCCCGGCTCTCTCGACTCGGTTGAAGACGGCTTTCTAGAAGAAGGCGAGGGCAGTGAGGCACAGTCCCCCGTCCCTCGACGCCCCTCGCGATGCCCCTCCTTCTTGGACTAACCCTCTTCAGAGGAGCCGTGAGAGCCAGGAACTTGTGAGTTTTGTATGTCCAGTCAGGCATCATTCATACCTGGTCTGTAGGAAGTTCCTGTCAGAAGGAGGTGGCACCGCGAGGGCGTCGAGGGGCGGAAGGCGGTGCCTTAGTGCCTCCCTCCTTCTGACATTGTAAAGGGACCCTAACTTTATTACTTTTTTAATAGTAGGATGTATGTATGTATGTATGTATGTATGTATGTATGTATGTATGTTTGTTTGTTTGTTTGTTTGTTTGTTTGTTTGTTTGTTTGTTTGTTTGTTTTTTGTCCCACCAGGACATGCACACCTCACAAGTTCCCGGCTCTCTCGACTCGGTTGAAGACGGCTTTCTAGAAGAAGGCGAGGGCAGTGAGGCACAGTCCCCCGTCCCTCGACGCCCCTCGCGATGCCCCTCCTTCTTGGACTAACCCTCTTCAGAGGAGCCGTGAGAGCCAGGAACTTGTGAGTTTTGTATGTCCAGTCAGGCATTATTCATACCTGGTCTGTAGGAAGTTCCTGTCAGAAGGAGGTGGCACCGCGAGGGCGTCGAGGGGCGGAAGGCGGTGCCTTAGTGCCTCCCTCCTTCTGACATTGTAAAGGGACCCTAACTTTATTACTTTTTTAATAGTAGGATGTATGTATGTTTGTTTGTTTGTTTGTTTGTTTGTTTGTTTGTTTGTTTGTTTGTTTGTTTTTTGTCCCACCAGGACATGCACACCTCACAAGTTCCCGGCTCTCTCGACTCGGTTGAAGACGGCTTTCTAGAAGAAGGCGAGGGCAGTGAGGCACAGTCCCCCGTCCCTCGACGCCCCTCGCGATGCCCCTCCTTCTTGGACTAACCCTCTTCAGAGGAGCCGTGAGAGCCAGGAACTTGTGAGTTTTGTATGTCCAGTCAGGCATCATTCATACCTGGTCTGTAGGAAGTTCCTGTCAGAAGGAGGTGGCACCGCGAGGGCGTCGAGGGGCGGAAGGCGGTGCCTTAGTGCCTCCCTCCTTCTGACATTGTAAAGGGACCCTAACTTTATTACTTTTTTAATAGTAGGATGTATGTATGTATGTATGTTTGTTTGTTTGTTTGTTTGTTTGTTTGTTTGTTTGTTTTTTGTCCCACCAGGACATGCACACCTCACAAGTTCCCGGCTCTCTCGACTCGGTTGAAGACGGCTTTCTAGAAGAAGGCGAGGGCAGTGAGGCACAGTCCCCCGTCCCTCGACGCCCCTCGCGATGCCCCTCCTTCTTGGACTAACCCTCTTCAGAGGAGCCGTGAGAGCCAGGAACTTGTGAGTTTTGTATGTCCAGTCAGGCATTATTCATACCTGGTCTGTAGGAAGTTCCTGTCAGAAGGAGGTGGCACCGCGAGGGCGTCGAGGGGCGGAAGGCGGTGCCTTAGTGCCTCCCTCCTTCTGACATTGTAAAGGGACCCTAACTTTATTACTTTTTTAATAGTAGGATGTATGTATGTTTGTTTGTTTGTTTGTTTGTTTGTTTGTTTGTTTGTTTTTTGTCCCACCAGGACATGCACACCTCACAAGTTCCCGGCTCTCTCGACTCGGTTGAAGACGGCTTTCTAGAAGAAGGCGAGGGCAGTGAGGCACAGTCCCCCGTCCCTCGACGCCCCTCGCGATGCCCCTCCTTCTTGGACTAACCCTCTTCAGAGGAGCCGTGAGAGCCAGGAACTTGTGAGTTTTGTATGTCCAGTCAGGCATCATTCATACCTGGTCTGTAGGAAGTTCCTGTCAGAAGGAGGTGGCACCGCGAGGGCGTCGAGGGGCGGAAGGCGGTGCCTTAGTGCCTCCCTCCTTCTGACATTGTAAAGGGACCCTAACTTTATTACTTTTTTAATAGTAGGATGTATGTATGTATGTATGTATGTATGTATGTATGTATGTATGTATGTATGTATGTTTGTTTGTTTGTTTGTTTGTTTGTTTGTTTGTTTGTTTGTTTGTTTGTTTGTTTTTTGTCCCACCAGGACATGCACACCTCACAAGTTCCCGGCTCTCTCGACTCGGTTGAAGACGGCTTTCTAGAAGAAGGCGAGGGCAGTGAGGCACAGTCCCCCGTCCCTCGACGCCCCTCGCGATGCCCCTCCTTCTTGGACTAACCCTCTTCAGAGGAGCCGTGAGAGCCAGGAACTTGTGAGTTTTGTATGTCCAGTCAGGCATCATTCATACCTGGTCTGTAGGAAGTTCCTGTCAGAAGGAGGTGGCACCGCGAGGGCGTCGAGGGGCGGAAGGCGGTGCCTTAGTGCCTCCCTCCTTCTGACATTGTAAAGGGACCCTAACTTTATTACTTTTTTAATAGTAGGATGTATGTATGTATGTATGTATGTATGTATGTATGTATGTTTGTTTGTTTGTTTGTTTGTTTGTTTGTTTGTTTGTTTGTTTGTTTGTTTGTTTGTTTGTTTGTTTGTTTGTTTGTTTTTTGTCCCACCAGGACATGCACACCTCACAAGTTCCCGGCTCTCTCGACTCGGTTGAAGACGGCTTTCTAGAAGAAGGCGAGGGCAGTGAGGCACAGTCCCCCGTCCCTCGACGCCCCTCGCGATGCCCCTCCTTCTTGGACTAACCCTCTTCAGAGGAGCCGTGAGAGCCAGGAACTTGTGAGTTTTGTATGTCCAGTCAGGCATTATTCATACCTGGTCTGTAGGAAGTTCCTGTCAGAAGGAGGTGGCACCGCGAGGGCGTCGAGGGGCGGAAGGCGGTGCCTTAGTGCCTCCCTCCTTCTGACATTGTAAAGGGACCCTAACTTTATTACTTTTTTAATAGTAGGATGTATGTATGTTTGTTTGTTTGTTTGTTTGTTTGTTTGTTTGTTTGTTTGTTTGTTTGTTTGTTTGTTTTTTGTCCCACCAGGACATGCACACCTCACAAGTTCCCGGCTCTCTCGACTCGGTTGAAGACGGCTTTCTAGAAGAAGGCGAGGGCAGTGAGGCACAGTCCCCCGTCCCTCGACGCCCCTCGCGATGCCCCTCCTTCTTGGACTAACCCTCTTCAGAGGAGCCGTGAGAGCCAGGAACTTGTGAGTTTTGTATGTCCAGTCAGGCATCATTCATACCTGGTCTGTAGGAAGTTCCTGTCAGAAGGAGGTGGCACCGCGAGGGCGTCGAGGGGCGGAAGGCGGTGCCTTAGTGCCTCCCTCCTTCTGACATTGTAAAGGGACCCTAACTTTATTACTTTTTTAATAGTAGGATGTATGTATGTATGTATGTATGTATGTATGTATGTATGTATGTATGTATGTATGTTTGTTTGTTTGTTTGTTTGTTTGTTTGTTTGTTTTTTGTCCCACCAGGACATGCACACCTCACAAGTTCCCGGCTCTCTCGACTCGGTTGAAGACGGCTTTCTAGAAGAAGGCGAGGGCAGTGAGGCACAGTCCCCCGTCCCTCGACGCCCCTCGCGATGCCCCTCCTTCTTGGACTAACCCTCTTCAGAGGAGCCGTGAGAGCCAGGAACTTGTGAGTTTTGTATGTCCAGTCAGGCATCATTCATACCTGGTCTGTAGGAAGTTCCTGTCAGAAGGAGGTGGCACCGCGAGGGCGTCGAGGGGCGGAAGGCGGTGCCTTAGTGCCTCCCTCCTTCTGACATTGTAAAGGGACCCTAACTTTATTACTTTTTTAATAGTAGGATGTATGTATGTATGTATGTTTGTTTGTTTGTTTGTTTGTTTGTTTGTTTGTTTGTTTTTTGTCCCACCAGGACATGCACACCTCACAAGTTCCCGGCTCTCTCGACTCGGTTGAAGACGGCTTTCTAGAAGAAGGCGAGGGCAGTGAGGCACAGTCCCCCGTCCCTCGACGCCCCTCGCGATGCCCCTCCTTCTTGGACTAACCCTCTTCAGAGGAGCCGTGAGAGCCAGGAACTTGTGAGTTTTGTATGTCCAGTCAGGCATTATTCATACCTGGTCTGTAGGAAGTTCCTGTCAGAAGGAGGTGGCACCGCGAGGGCGTCGAGGGGCGGAAGGCGGTGCCTTAGTGCCTCCCTCCTTCTGACATTGTAAAGGGACCCTAACTTTATTACTTTTTTAATAGTAGGATGTATGTATGTTTGTTTGTTTGTTTGTTTGTTTGTTTGTTTGTTTGTTTTTTGTCCCACCAGGACATGCACACCTCACAAGTTCCCGGCTCTCTCGACTCGGTTGAAGACGGCTTTCTAGAAGAAGGCGAGGGCAGTGAGGCACAGTCCCCCGTCCCTCGACGCCCCTCGCGATGCCCCTCCTTCTTGGACTAACCCTCTTCAGAGGAGCCGTGAGAGCCAGGAACTTGTGAGTTTTGTATGTCCAGTCAGGCATCATTCATACCTGGTCTGTAGGAAGTTCCTGTCAGAAGGAGGTGGCACCGCGAGGGCGTCGAGGGGCGGAAGGCGGTGCCTTAGTGCCTCCCTCCTTCTGACATTGTAAAGGGACCCTAACTTTATTACTTTTTTAATAGTAGGATGTATGTATGTATGTATGTATGTATGTATGTATGTATGTATGTATGTATGTTTGTTTGTTTGTTTGTTTGTTTGTTTGTTTGTTTGTTTGTTTGTTTTTTGTCCCACCAGGACATGCACACCTCACAAGTTCCCGGCTCTCTCGACTCGGTTGAAGACGGCTTTCTAGAAGAAGGCGAGGGCAGTGAGGCACAGTCCCCCGTCCCTCGACGCCCCTCGCGATGCCCCTCCTTCTTGGACTAACCCTCTTCAGAGGAGCCGTGAGAGCCAGGAACTTGTGAGTTTTGTATGTCCAGTCAGGCATCATTCATACCTGGTCTGTAGGAAGTTCCTGTCAGAAGGAGGTGGCACCGCGAGGGCGTCGAGGGGCGGAAGGCGGTGCCTTAGTGCCTCCCTCCTTCTGACATTGTAAAGGGACCCTAACTTTATTACTTTTTTAATAGTAGGATGTATGTATGTATGTATGTATGTATGTATGTATGTATGTATGTTTGTTTGTTTGTTTGTTTGTTTGTTTGTTTGTTTGTTTGTTTGTTTGTTTGTTTGTTTTTTGTCCCACCAGGACATGCACACCTCACAAGTTCCCGGCTCTCTCGACTCGGTTGAAGACGGCTTTCTAGAAGAAGGCGAGGGCAGTGAGGCACAGTCCCCCGTCCCTCGACGCCCCTCGCGATGCCCCTCCTTCTTGGACTAACCCTCTTCAGAGGAGCCGTGAGAGCCAGGAACTTGTGAGTTTTGTATGTCCAGTCAGGCATTATTCATACCTGGTCTGTAGGAAGTTCCTGTCAGAAGGAGGTGGCACCGCGAGGGCGTCGAGGGGCGGAAGGCGGTGCCTTAGTGCCTCCCTCCTTCTGACATTGTAAAGGGACCCTAACTTTATTACTTTTTTAATAGTAGGATGTATGTATGTTTGTTTGTTTGTTTGTTTGTTTGTTTGTTTGTTTGTTTGTTTGTTTGTTTTTTGTCCCACCAGGACATGCACACCTCACAAGTTCCCGGCTCTCTCGACTCGGTTGAAGACGGCTTTCTAGAAGAAGGCGAGGGCAGTGAGGCACAGTCCCCCGTCCCTCGACGCCCCTCGCGATGCCCCTCCTTCTTGGACTAACCCTCTTCAGAGGAGCCGTGAGAGCCAGGAACTTGTGAGTTTTGTATGTCCAGTCAGGCATCATTCATACCTGGTCTGTAGGAAGTTCCTGTCAGAAGGAGGTGGCACCGCGAGGGCGTCGAGGGGCGGAAGGCGGTGCCTTAGTGCCTCCCTCCTTCTGACATTGTAAAGGGACCCTAACTTTATTACTTTTTTAATAGTAGGATGTATGTATGTATGTATGTATGTATGTATGTATGTATGTATGTATGTATGTATGTATGTATGTATGTTTGTTTGTTTGTTTGTTTGTTTGTTTGTTTGTTTTTTGTCCCACCAGGACATGCACACCTCACAAGTTCCCGGCTCTCTCGACTCGGTTGAAGACGGCTTTCTAGAAGAAGGCGAGGGCAGTGAGGCACAGTCCCCCGTCCCTCGACGCCCCTCGCGATGCCCCTCCTTCTTGGACTAACCCTCTTCAGAGGAGCCGTGAGAGCCAGGAACTTGTGAGTTTTGTATGTCCAGTCAGGCATCATTCATACCTGGTCTGTAGGAAGTTCCTGTCAGAAGGAGGTGGCACCGCGAGGGCGTCGAGGGGCGGAAGGCGGTGCCTTAGTGCCTCCCTCCTTCTGACATTGTAAAGGGACCCTAACTTTATTACTTTTTTAATAGTAGGATGGATGGATGTATGTATGTTTGTTTGTTTGTTTGTTTGTTTGTTTGTTTGTTTGTTTGTTTGTTTGTTTGTTTGTTTGTTTGTTTTTTGTCCCACCAGGACATGCACACCTCACAAGTTCCCGGCTCTCTCGACTCGGTTGAAGACGGCTTTCTAGAAGAAGGCGAGGGCAGTGAGGCACAGTCCCCCGTCCCTCGACGCCCCTCGCGATGCCCCTCCTTCTTGGACTAACCCTCTTCAGAGGAGCCGTGAGAGCCAGGAACTTGTGAGTTTTGTATGTCCAGTCAGGCATCATTCATACCTGGTCTGTAGGAAGTTCCTGTCAGAAGGAGGTGGCACTGCGAGGGCGTCGAGGGGCGGAAGGCGGTGCCTTAGTGCCTCCCTCCTTCTGACATTGTAAAGGGACCCTAACTTTATTACTTTTTTAATAGTAGGATGGATGGATGGATGTATGTATGTTTGTTTGTTTGTTTGTTTGTTTGTTTTTTGTCCCACCAGGACATGCACACCTCACAAGTTCCCGGCTCTCTCGACTCGGTTGAAGACGGCTTTCTAGAAGAAGGCGAGGGCAGTGAGGCACAGTCCCCCGTCCCTCGACGCCCCTCGCGATGCCCCTCCTTCTTGGACTAACCCTCTTCAGAGGAGCCGTGAGAGCCAGGAACTTGTGAGTTTTGTATGTCCAGTCAGGCATCATTCATACCTGGTCTGTAGGAAGTTCCTGTCAGAAGGAGGTGGCACCGCGAGGGCGTCGAGGGGCGGAAGGCGGTGCCTTAGTGCCTCCCTCCTTCTGACATTGTAAAGGGACCCTAACTTTATTACTTTTTTAATAATAGGATGTATGTATGTATGTATGTATGTTTGTTTGTTTGTTTATTTGTTTGTTTGTTTGTTTGTTTGTTTGTTTGTTTGTTTGTTTTTTGTCCCACCAGGACATGCACACCTCACAAGTTCCCGGCTCTCTCGACTCGGTTGAAGACGGCTTTCTAGAAGAAGGCGAGGGCAGTGAGGCACAGTCCCCCGTCCCTCGACGCCCCTCGCGATGCCCCTCCTTCTTGGACTAACCCTCTTCAGAGGAGCCGTGAGAGCCAGGAACTTGTGAGTTTTGTATGTCCAGTCAGGCATCATTCATACCTGGTCTGTAGGAAGTTCCTGTCAGAAGGAGGTGGCACCGCGAGGGCGTCGAGGGGCGGAAGGCGGTGCCTTAGTGCCTCCCTCCTTCTGACATTGTAAAGGGACCCTAACTTTATTACTTTTTTAATAGTAGGATGTATGTATGTATGTATGTATGTATGTATGTATGTATGTATGTATGTTTGTTTGTTTGTTTGTTTGTTTGTTTGTTTGTTTGTTTGTTTGTTTGTTTTTTGTCCCACCAGGACATGCACACCTCACAAGTTCCCGGCTCTCTCGACTCGGTTGAAGACGGCTTTCTAGAAGAAGGCGAGGGCAGTGAGGCACCGTCCCCCGTCCCTCGACGCCCCTCGCGATGCCCCTCCTTCTTGGACTAACCCTCTTCAGAGGAGCCGTGAGAGCCAGGAACTTGTGAGTTTTGTATGTCCAGTCAGGCATCATTCATACCTGGTCTGTAGGAAGTTCCTGTCAGAAGGAGGTGGCACCGCGAGGGCGTCGAGGGGCGGAAGGCGGTGCCTTAGTGCCTCCCTCCTTCTGACATTGTAAAGGGACCCTAACTTTATTACTTTTTTAATAGTAGGATGTATGTATGTATGTATGTATGTATGTATGTATGTATGTATGTATGTATGTATGTATGTTTGTTTGTTTGTTTGTTTGTTTGTTTGTTTGTTTGTTTGTTTTTTGTCCCACCAGGACATGCACACCTCACAAGTTCCCGGCTCTCTCGACTCGGTTGAAGACGGCTTTCTAGAAGAAGGCGAGGGCAGTGAGGCACAGTCCCCCGTCCCTCGACGCCCCTCGCGATGCCCCTCCTTCTTGGACTAACCCTCTTCAGAGGAGCCGTGAGAGCCAGGAACTTGTGAGTTTTGTATGTCCAGTCAGGCATCATTCATACCTGGTCTGTAGGAAGTTCCTGTCAGAAGGAGGTGGCACCGCGAGGGCGTCGAGGGGCGGAAGGCGGTGCCTTAGTGCCTCCCTCCTTCTGACATTGTAAAGGGACCCTAACTTTATTACTTTTTTAATAGTAGGATGTATGTATGTATGTTTGTTTGTTTGTTTGTTTGTTTGTTTGTTTGTTTGTTTGTTTGTTTGTTTTTTGTCCCACCAGGACATGCACACCTCACAAGTTCCCGGCTCTCTCGACTCGGTTGAAGACGGCTTTCTAGAAGAAGGCGAGGGCAGTGAGGCACAGTCCCCCGTCCCTCGACGCCCCTCGCGATGCCCCTCCTTCTTGGACTAACCCTCTTCAGAGGAGCCGTGAGAGCCAGGAACTTGTGAGTTTTGTATGTCCAGTCAGGCATCATTCATACCTGGTCTGTAGGAAGTTCCTGTCAGAAGGAGGTGGCACCGCGAGGGCGTCGAGGGGCGGAAGGCGGTGCCTTAGTGCCTCCCTCCTTCTGACATTGTAAAGGGACCCTAACTTTATTACTTTTTTAATAGTAGGATGTATGTATGTATGTATGTTTGTTTGTTTGTTTGTTTGTTTGTTTGTTTGTTTTTTGTCCCACCAGGACATGCACACCTCACAAGTTCCCGGCTCTCTCGACTCGGTTGAAGACGGCTTTCTAGAAGAAGGCGAGGGCAGTGAGGCACAGTCCCCCGTCCCTCGACGCCCCTCGCGATGCCCCTCCTTCTTGGACTAACCCTCTTCAGAGGAGCCGTGAGAGCCAGGAACTTGTGAGTTTTGTATGTCCAGTCAGGCATCATTCATACCTGGTCTGTAGGAAGTTCCTGTCAGAAGGAGGTGGCACCGCGAGGGCGTCGAGGGGCGGAAGGCGGTGCCTTAGTGCCTCCCTCCTTCTGACATTGTAAAGGGACCCTAACTTTATTACTTTTTTAATAGTAGGATGTATGTATGTATGTATGTTTGTTTGTTTGTTTGTTTGTTTGTTTGTTTGTTTGTTTGTTTGTTTGTTTGTTTGTTTGTTTGTTTTTTGTCCCACCAGGACATGCACACCTCACAAGTTCCCGGCTCTCTCGACTCGGTTGAAGACGGCTTTCTAGAAGAAGGCGAGGGCAGTGAGGCACAGTCCCCCGTCCCTCGACGCCCCTCGCGATGCCCCTCCTTCTTGGACTAACCCTCTTCAGAGGAGCCGTGAGAGCCAGGAACTTGTGAGTTTTGTATGTCCAGTCAGGCATCATTCATACCTGGTCTGTAGGAAGTTCCTGTCAGAAGGAGGTGGCACCGCGAGGGCGTCGAGGGGCGGAAGGCGGTGCCTTAGTGCCTCCCTCCTTCTGACATTGTAAAGGGACCCTAACTTTATTACTTTTTTAATAGTAGGATGTATGTATGTATGTATGTTTGTTTGTTTGTTTGTTTGTTTGTTTGTTTGTTTGTTTTTTGTCCCACCAGGACATGCACACCTCACAAGTTCCCGGCTCTCTCGACTCGGTTGAAGACGGCTTTCTAGAAGAAGGCGAGGGCAGTGAGGCACAGTCCCCCGTCCCTCGACGCCCCTCGCGATGCCCCTCCTTCTTGGACTAACCCTCTTCAGAGGAGCCGTGAGAGCCAGGAACTTGTGAGTTTTGTATGTCCAGTCAGGCATTATTCATACCTGGTCTGTAGGAAGTTCCTGTCAGAAGGAGGTGGCACCGCGAGGGCGTCGAGGGGCGGAAGGCGGTGCCTTAGTGCCTCCCTCCTTCTGACATTGTAAAGGGACCCTAACTTTATTACTTTTTTAATAGTAGGATGTATGTATGTTTGTTTGTTTGTTTGTTTGTTTGTTTGTTTGTTTTTTGTCCCACCAGGACATGCACACCTCACAAGTTCCCGGCTCTCTCGACTCGGTTGAAGACGGCTTTCTAGAAGAAGGCGAGGGCAGTGAGGCACAGTCCCCCGTCCCTCGACGCCCCTCGCGATGCCCCTCCTTCTTGGACTAACCCTCTTCAGAGGAGCCGTGAGAGCCAGGAACTTGTGAGTTTTGTATGTCCAGTCAGGCATCATTCATACCTGGTCTGTAGGAAGTTCCTGTCAGAAGGAGGTGGCACCGCGAGGGCGTCGAGGGGCGGAAGGCGGTGCCTTAGTGCCTCCCTCCTTCTGACATTGTAAAGGGACCCTAACTTTATTACTTTTTTAATAGTAGGATGTATGTATGTATGTATGTATGTATGTATGTATGTATGTATGTTTGTTTGTTTGTTTGTTTGTTTGTTTGTTTGTTTGTTTGTTTTTTGTCCCACCAGGACATGCACACCTCACAAGTTCCCGGCTCTCTCGACTCGGTTGAAGACGGCTTTCTAGAAGAAGGCGAGGGCAGTGAGGCACAGTCCCCCGTCCCTCGACGCCCCTCGCGATGCCCCTCCTTCTTGGACTAACCCTCTTCAGAGGAGCCGTGAGAGCCAGGAACTTGTGAGTTTTGTATGTCCAGTCAGGCATCATTCATACCTGGTCTGTAGGAAGTTCCTGTCAGAAGGAGGTGGCACCGCGAGGGCGTCGAGGGGCGGAAGGCGGTGCCTTAGTGCCTCCCTCCTTCTGACATTGTAAAGGGACCCTAACTTTATTACTTTTTTAATAGTAGGATGTATGTATGTATGTATGTATGTATGTATGTATGTATGTATGTATGTTTGTTTGTTTGTTTGTTTGTTTGTTTGTTTGTTTGTTTGTTTGTTTGTTTGTTTTTTGTCCCACCAGGACATGCACACCTCACAAGTTCCCGGCTCTCTCGACTCGGTTGAAGACGGCTTTCTAGAAGAAGGCGAGGGCAGTGAGGCACAGTCCCCCGTCCCTCGACGCCCCTCGCGATGCCCCTCCTTCTTGGACTAACCCTCTTCAGAGGAGCCGTGAGAGCCAGGAACTTGTGAGTTTTGTATGTCCAGTCAGGCATCATTCATACCTGGTCTGTAGGAAGTTCCTGTCAGAAGGAGGTGGCACCGCGAGGGCGTCGAGGGGCGGAAGGCGGTGCCTTAGTGCCTCCCTCCTTCTGACATTGTAAAGGGACCCTAACTTTATTACTTTTTTAATAGTAGGATGTATGTATGTTTGTTTGTTTGTTTGTTTGTTTGTTTGTTTGTTTGTTTGTTTGTTTTTTGTCCCACCAGGACATGCACACCTCACAAGTTCCCGGCTCTCTCGACTCGGTTGAAGACGGCTTTCTAGAAGAAGGCGAGGGCAGTGAGGCACAGTCCCCCGTCCCTCGACGCCCCTCGCGATGCCCCTCCTTCTTGGACTAACCCTCTTCAGAGGAGCCGTGAGAGCCAGGAACTTGTGAGTTTTGTATGTCCAGTCAGGCATCATTCATACCTGGTCTGTAGGAAGTTCCTGTCAGAAGGAGGTGGCACCGCGAGGGCGTCGAGGGGCGGAAGGCGGTGCCTTAGTGCCTCCCTCCTTCTGACATTGTAAAGGGACCCTAACTTTATTACTTTTTTAATAGTAGGATGGATGGATGTTTGTTTGTTTGTTTGTTTGTTTGTTTGTTTGTTTGTTTGTTTTTTGTCCCACCAGGACATGCACACCTCACAAGTTCCCGGCTCTCTCGACTCGGTTGAAGACGGCTTTCTAGAAGAAGGCGAGGGCAGTGAGGCACAGTCCCCCGTCCCTCGACGCCCCTCGCGATGCCCCTCCTTCTTGGACTAACCCTCTTCAGAGGAGCCGTGAGAGCCAGGAACTTGTGAGTTTTGTATGTCCAGTCAGGCATCATTCATACCTGGTCTGTAGGAAGTTCCTGTCAGAAGGAGGTGGCACCGCGAGGGCGTCGAGGGGCGGAAGGCAGTGCCTTAGTGCCTCCCTCCTTCTGACATTGTAAAGGGACCCTAACTTTATTACTTTTTTAATAGTAGGATGGATGGATGTATGTATGTATGTTTGTTTGTTTGTTTGTTTGTTTGTTTGTTTGTTTTTTGTCCCACCAGGACATGCACACCTCACAAGTTCCCGGCTCTCTCGACTCGGTTGAAGACGGCTTTCTAGAAGAAGGCGAGGGCAGTGAGGCACAGTCCCCCGTCCCTCGACGCCCCTCGCGATGCCCCTCCTTCTTGGACTAACCCTCTTCAGAGGAGCCGTGAGAGCCAGGAACTTGTGAGTTTTGTATGTCCAGTCAGGCATCATTCATACCTGGTCTGTAGGAAGTTCCTGTCAGAAGGAGGTGGCACCGCGAGGGCGTCGAGGGGCGGAAGGCGGTGCCTTAGTGCCTCCCTCCTTCTGACATTGTAAAGGGACCCTAACTTTATTACTTTTTTAATAGTAGGATGTATGTATGTATGTATGAATGTATGTATGTATGTATGTATGTATGTTTGTTTGTTTGTTTGTTTGTTTGTTTGTTTTTTGTCCCACCAGGACATGCACACCTCACAAGTTCCCGGCTCTCTCGACTCGGTTGAAGACGGCTTTCTAGAAGAAGGCGAGGGCAGTGAGGCACAGTCCCCCGTCCCTCGACGCCCCTCGCGATGCCCCTCCTTCTTGGACTAACCCTCTTCAGAGGAGCCGTGAGAGCCAGGAACTTGTGAGTTTTGTATGTCCAGTCAGGCATCATTCATACCTGGTCTGTAGGAAGTTCCTGTCAGAAGGAGGTGGCACCGCGAGGGCGTCGAGGGGCGGAAGGCGGTGCCTTAGTGCCTCCCTCCTTCTGACATTGTAAAGGGACCCTAACTTTATTACTTTTTTAATAGTAGGATGTATGTATGTATGTATGTATGTTTGTTTGTTTGTTTGTTTGTTTGTTTGTTTGTTTGTTTTTTGTCCCACCAGGACATGCACACCTCACAAGTTCCCGGCTCTCTCGACTCGGTTGAAGACGGCTTTCTAGAAGAAGGCGAGGGCAGTGAGGCACAGTCCCCCGTCCCTCGACGCCCCTCGCGATGCCCCTCCTTCTTGGACTAACCCTCTTCAGAGGAGCCGTGAGAGCCAGGAACTTGTGAGTTTTGTATGTCCAGTCAGGCATCATTCATACCTGGTCTGTAGGAAGTTCCTGTCAGAAGGAGGTGGCACCGCGAGGGCGTCGAGGGGCGGAAGGCGGTGCCTTAGTGCCTCCCTCCTTCTGACATTGTAAAGGGACCCTAACTTTATTACTTTTTTAATAGTAGGATGTATGTATGTATGTATGTATGTATGTATGTATGTTTGTTTGTTTGTTTGTTTGTTTGTTTGTTTGTTTGTTTGTTTGTTTGTTTGTTTGTTTTTTGTCCCACCAGGACATGCACACCTCACAAGTTCCCGGCTCTCTCGACTCGGTTGAAGACGGCTTTCTAGAAGAAGGCGAGGGCAGTGAGGCACAGTCCCCCGTCCCTCGACGCCCCTCGCGATGCCCCTCCTTCTTGGACTAACCCTCTTCAGAGGAGCCGTGAGAGCCAGGAACTTGTGAGTTTTGTATGTCCAGTCAGGCATTATTCATACCTGGTCTGTAGGAAGTTCCTGTCAGAAGGAGGTGGCACCGCGAGGGCGTCGAGGGGCGGAAGGCGGTGCCTTAGTGCCTCCCTCCTTCTGACATTGTAAAGGGACCCTAACTTTATTACTTTTTTAATAGTAGGATGTATGTATGTTTGTTTGTTTGTTTGTTTTTTGTCCCACCAGGACATGCACACCTCACAAGTTCCCGGCTCTCTCGACTCGGTTGAAGACGGCTTTCTAGAAGAAGGCGAGGGCAGTGAGGCACAGTCCCCCGTCCCTCGACGCCCCTCGCGATGCCCCTCCTTCTTGGACTAACCCTCTTCAGAGGAGCCGTGAGAGCCAGGAACTTGTGAGTTTTGTATGTCCAGTCAGGCATTATTCATACCTGGTCTGTAGGAAGTTCCTGTCAGAAGGAGGTGGCACCGCGAGGGCGTCGAGGGGCGGAAGGCGGTGCCTTAGTGCCTCCCTCCTTCTGACATTGTAAAGGGACCCTAACTTTATTACTTTTTTAATAGTAGGATGTATGTATGTTTGTTTGTTTGTTTGTTTGTTTGTTTGTTTTTTGTCCCACCAGGACATGCACACCTCACAAGTTCCCGGCTCTCTCGACTCGGTTGAAGACGGCTTTCTAGAAGAAGGCGAGGGCAGTGAGGCACAGTCCCCCGTCCCTCGACGCCCCTCGCGATGCCCCTCCTTCTTGGACTAACCCTCTTCAGAGGAGCCGTGAGAGCCAGGAACTTGTGAGTTTTGTATGTCCAGTCAGGCATCATTCATACCTGGTCTGTAGGAAGTTCCTGTCAGAAGGAGGTGGCACCGCGAGGGCGTCGAGGGGCGGAAGGCGGTGCCTTAGTGCCTCCCTCCTTCTGACATTGTAAAGGGACCCTAACTTTATTACTTTTTTAATAGTAGGATGTATGTATGTATGTATGTATGTATGTATGTATGTATGTATGTTTGTTTGTTTGTTTGTTTGTTTGTTTGTTTGTTTGTTTGTTTGTTTTTTGTCCCACCAGGACATGCACACCTCACAAGTTCCCGGCTCTCTCGACTCGGTTGAAGACGGCTTTCTAGAAGAAGGCGAGGGCAGTGAGGCACAGTCCCCCGTCCCTCGACGCCCCTCGCGATGCCCCTCCTTCTTGGACTAACCCTCTTCAGAGGAGCCGTGAGAGCCAGGAACTTGTGAGTTTTGTATGTCCAGTCAGGCATCATTCATACCTGGTCTGTAGGAAGTTCCTGTCAGAAGGAGGTGGCACCGCGAGGGCGTCGAGGGGCGGAAGGCGGTGCCTTAGTGCCTCCCTCCTTCTGACATTGTAAAGGGACCCTAACTTTATTACTTTTTTAATAGTAGGATGTATGTATGTATGTATGTATGTATGTATGTATGTATGTATGTTTGTTTGTTTGTTTGTTTGTTTGTTTGTTTGTTTGTTTGTTTGTTTTTTGTCCCACCAGGACATGCACACCTCACAAGTTCCCGGCTCTCTCGACTCGGTTGAAGACGGCTTTCTAGAAGAAGGCGAGGGCAGTGAGGCACAGTCCCCCGTCCCTCGACGCCCCTCGCGATGCCCCTCCTTCTTGGACTAACCCTCTTCAGAGGAGCCGTGAGAGCCAGGAACTTGTGAGTTTTGTATGTCCAGTCAGGCATTATTCATACCTGGTCTGTAGGAAGTTCCTGTCAGAAGGAGGTGGCACCGCGAGGGCGTCGAGGGGCGGAAGGCGGTGCCTTAGTGCCTCCCTCCTTCTGACATTGTAAAGGGACCCTAACTTTATTACTTTTTTAATAGTAGGATGTATGTATGTTTGTTTGTTTGTTTGTTTGTTTGTTTGTTTGTTTGTTTGTTTGTTTTTTGTCCCACCAGGACATGCACACCTCACAAGTTCCCGGCTCTCTCGACTCGGTTGAAGACGGCTTTCTAGAAGAAGGCGAGGGCAGTGAGGCACAGTCCCCCGTCCCTCGACGCCCCTCGCGATGCCCCTCCTTCTTGGACTAACCCTCTTCAGAGGAGCCGTGAGAGCCAGGAACTTGTGAGTTTTGTATGTCCAGTCAGGCATCATTCATACCTGGTCTGTAGGAAGTTCCTGTCAGAAGGAGGTGGCACCGCGAGGGCGTCGAGGGGCGGAAGGCGGTGCCTTAGTGCCTCCCTCCTTCTGACATTGTAAAGGGACCCTAACTTTATTACTTTTTTAATAGTAGGATGTATGTATGTATGTATGTATGTATGTATGTATGTATGTATGTATGTATGTATGTTTTTTTGTTTGTTTGTTTGTTTGTTTGTTTGTTTGTTTGTTTGTTTTTTGTCCCACCAGGACATGCACACCTCACAAGTTCCCGGCTCTCTCGACTCGGTTGAAGACGGCTTTCTAGAAGAAGGCGAGGGCAGTGAGGCACAGTCCCCCGTCCCTCGACGCCCCTCGCGATGCCCCTCCTTCTTGGACTAACCCTCTTCAGAGGAGCCGTGAGAGCCAGGAACTTGTGAGTTTTGTATGTCCAGTCAGGCATCATTCATACCTGGTCTGAAGGAAGTTCCTGTCAGAAGGAGGTGGCACCGCGAGGGCGTCGAGGGGCGGAAGGCGGTGCCTTAGTGCCTCCCTCCTTCTGACATTGTAAAGGGACCCTAACTTTATTACTTTTTTAATAGTAGGATGGATGGATGTATGTATGTTTGTTTGTTTGTTTGTTTGTTTGTTTGTTTGTTTGTTTGTTTGTTTGTTTGTTTGTTTGTTTTTTGTCCCACCAGGACATGCACACCTCACAAGTTCCCGGCTCTCTCGACTCGGTTGAAGACGGCTTTCTAGAAGAAGGCGAGGGCAGTGAGGCACAGTCCCCCGTCCCTCGACGCCCCTCGCGATGCCCCTCCTTCTTGGACTAACCCTCTTCAGAGGAGCCGTGAGAGCCAGGAACTTGTGAGTTTTG
>NC_140570.1:500470-505470 GCF_057381845.1 Rhamphochromis longiceps | reverse complement strand
TTTGTTTGTTTGTTTGTTTGTTTGTTTTTTGTCCCACCAGGACATGCACACCTCACAAGTTCCCGGCTCTCTCGACTCGGTTGAAGACGGCTTTCTAGAAGAAGGCGAGGGCAGTGAGGCACAGTCCCCCGTCCCTCGACGCCCCTCGCGATGCCCCTCCTTCTTGGACTAACCCTCTTCAGAGGAGCCGTGAGAGCCAGGAACTTGTGAGTTTTGTATGTCCAGTCAGGCATCATTCATACCTGGTCTGTAGGAAGTTCCTGTCAGAAGGAGGTGGCACCGCGAGGGCGTCGAGGGGCGGAAGGCGGTGCCTTAGTGCCTCCCTCCTTCTGACATTGTAAAGGGACCCTAACTTTATTACTTTTTTAATAATAGGATGTATGTATGTATGTATGTATGTTTGTTTGTTTGTTTATTTGTTTGTTTGTTTGTTTGTTTGTTTGTTTGTTTGTTTGTTTTTTGTCCCACCAGGACATGCACACCTCACAAGTTCCCGGCTCTCTCGACTCGGTTGAAGACGGCTTTCTAGAAGAAGGCGAGGGCAGTGAGGCACAGTCCCCCGTCCCTCGACGCCCCTCGCGATGCCCCTCCTTCTTGGACTAACCCTCTTCAGAGGAGCCGTGAGAGCCAGGAACTTGTGAGTTTTGTATGTCCAGTCAGGCATCATTCATACCTGGTCTGTAGGAAGTTCCTGTCAGAAGGAGGTGGCACCGCGAGGGCGTCGAGGGGCGGAAGGCGGTGCCTTAGTGCCTCCCTCCTTCTGACATTGTAAAGGGACCCTAACTTTATTACTTTTTTAATAGTAGGATGTATGTATGTATGTATGTATGTATGTATGTTTGTTTGTTTGTTTGTTTGTTTGTTTGTTTGTTTGTTTGTTTGTTTGTTTGTTTGTTTGTTTTTTGTCCCACCAGGACATGCACACCTCACAAGTTCCCGGCTCTCTCGACTCGGTTGAAGACGGCTTTCTAGAAGAAGGCGAGGGCAGTGAGGCACAGTCCCCCGTCCCTCGACGCCCCTCGCGATGCCCCTCCTTCTTGGACTAACCCTCTTCAGAGGAGCCGTGAGAGCCAGGAACTTGTGAGTTTTGTATGTCCAGTCAGGCATCATTCATACCTGGTCTGTAGGAAGTTCCTGTCAGAAGGAGGTGGCACCGCGAGGGCGTCGAGGGGCGGAAGGCGGTGCCTTAGTGCCTCCCTCCTTCTGACATTGTAAAGGGACCCTAACTTTATTACTTTTTTAATAGTAGGATGTATGTATGTATGTATGTATGTATGTATGTATGTATGTATGTTTGTTTGTTTGTTTGTTTGTTTGTTTGTTTGTTTGTTTGTTTGTTTGTTTTTTGTCCCACCAGGACATGCACACCTCACAAGTTCCCGGCTCTCTCGACTCGGTTGAAGACGGCTTTCTAGAAGAAGGCGAGGGCAGTGAGGCACAGTCCCCCGTCCCTCGACGCCCCTCGCGATGCCCCTCCTTCTTGGACTAACCCTCTTCAGAGGAGCCGTGAGAGCCAGGAACTTGTGAGTTTTGTATGTCCAGTCAGGCATCATTCATACCTGGTCTGTAGGAAGTTCCTGTCAGAAGGAGGTGGCACCGCGAGGGCGTCGAGGGGCGGAAGGCGGTGCCTTAGTGCCTCCCTCCTTCTGACATTGTAAAGGGACCCTAACTTTATTACTTTTTTAATAGTAGGATGTATGTATGTATGTATGTATGTATGTATGTATGTATGTATGTATGTATGTATGTTTGTTTGTTTGTTTGTTTGTTTGTTTGTTTGTTTGTTTGTTTTTTGTCCCACCAGGACATGCACACCTCACAAGTTCCCGGCTCTCTCGACTCGGTTGAAGACGGCTTTCTAGAAGAAGGCGAGGGCAGTGAGGCACAGTCCCCCGTCCCTCGACGCCCCTCGCGATGCCCCTCCTTCTTGGACTAACCCTCTTCAGAGGAGCCGTGAGAGCCAGGAACTTGTGAGTTTTGTATGTCCAGTCAGGCATCATTCATACCTGGTCTGTAGGAAGTTCCTGTCAGAAGGAGGTGGCACCGCGAGGGCGTCGAGGGGCGGAAGGCGGTGCCTTAGTGCCTCCCTCCTTCTGACATTGTAAAGGGACCCTAACTTTATTACTTTTTTAATAGTAGGATGTATGTATGTATGTTTGTTTGTTTGTTTGTTTGTTTGTTTGTTTGTTTTTTGTCCCACCAGGACATGCACACCTCACAAGTTCCCGGCTCTCTCGACTCGGTTGAAGACGGCTTTCTAGAAGAAGGCGAGGGCAGTGAGGCACAGTCCCCCGTCCCTCGACGCCCCTCGCGATGCCCCTCCTTCTTGGACTAACCCTCTTCAGAGGAGCCGTGAGAGCCAGGAACTTGTGAGTTTTGTATGTCCAGTCAGGCATCATTCATACCTGGTCTGTAGGAAGTTCCTGTCAGAAGGAGGTGGCACCGCGAGGGCGTCGAGGGGCGGAAGGCGGTGCCTTAGTGCCTCCCTCCTTCTGACATTGTAAAGGGACCCTAACTTTATTACTTTTTTAATAGTAGGATGTATGTATGTATGTATGTTTGTTTGTTTGTTTGTTTGTTTGTTTGTTTGTTTTTTGTCCCACCAGGACATGCACACCTCACAAGTTCCCGGCTCTCTCGACTCGGTTGAAGACGGCTTTCTAGAAGAAGGCGAGGGCAGTGAGGCACAGTCCCCCGTCCCTCGACGCCCCTCGCGATGCCCCTCCTTCTTGGACTAACCCTCTTCAGAGGAGCCGTGAGAGCCAGGAACTTGTGAGTTTTGTATGTCCAGTCAGGCATCATTCATACCTGGTCTGTAGGAAGTTCCTGTCAGAAGGAGGTGGCACCGCGAGGGCGTCGAGGGGCGGAAGGCGGTGCCTTAGTGCCTCCCTCCTTCTGACATTGTAAAGGGACCCTAACTTTATTACTTTTTTAATAGTAGGATGGATGGATGGATGTTTGTTTGTTTGTTTGTTTGTTTGTTTGTTTGTTTGTTTGTTTGTTTGTTTGTTTGTTTGTTTGTTTGTTTGTTTTTTGTCCCACCAGGACATGCACACCTCACAAGTTCCCGGCTCTCTCGACTCGGTTGAAGACGGCTTTCTAGAAGAAGGCGAGGGCAGTGAGGCACAGTCCCCCGTCCCTCGACGCCCCTCGCGATGCCCCTCCTTCTTGGACTAACCCTCTTCAGAGGAGCCGTGAGAGCCAGGAACTTGTGAGTTTTGTATGTCCAGTCAGGCATCATTCATACCTGGTCTGTAGGAAGTTCCTGTCAGAAGGAGGTGGCACCGCGAGGGCGTCGAGGGGCGGAAGGCGGTGCCTTAGTGCCTCCCTCCTTCTGACATTGTAAAGGGACCCTAACTTTATTACTTTTTTAATAATAGGATGTATGTATGTATGTATGTATGTTTGTTTGTTTGTTTGTTTGTTTGTTTGTTTGTTTGTTTGTTTGTTTGTTTGTTTGTTTGTTTGTTTGTTTGTTTGTTTGTTTTTTGTCCCACCAGGACATGCACACCTCACAAGTTCCCGGCTCTCTCGACTCGGTTGAAGACGGCTTTCTAGAAGAAGGCGAGGGCAGTGAGGCACAGTCCCCCGTCCCTCGACGCCCCTCGCGATGCCCCTCCTTCTTGGACTAACCCTCTTCAGAGGAGCCGTGAGAGCCAGGAACTTGTGAGTTTTGTATGTCCAGTCAGGCATCATTCATACCTGGTCTGTAGGAAGTTCCTGTCAGAAGGAGGTGGCACCGCGAGGGCGTCGAGGGGCGGAAGGCGGTGCCTTAGTGCCTCCCTCCTTCTGACATTGTAAAGGGACCCTAACTTTATTACTTTTTTAATAGTAGGATGGATGGATGTATGTATGTATGTTTGTTTGTTTGTTTGTTTGTTTGTTTGTTTGTTTGTTTGTTTGTTTGTTTTTTGTCCCACCAGGACATGCACACCTCACAAGTTCCCGGCTCTCTCGACTCGGTTGAAGACGGCTTTCTAGAAGAAGGCGAGGGCAGTGAGGCACAGTCCCCCGTCCCTCGACGCCCCTCGCGATGCCCCTCCTTCTTGGACTAACCCTCTTCAGAGGAGCCGTGAGAGCCAGGAACTTGTGAGTTTTGTATGTCCAGTCAGGCATTATTCATACCTGGTCTGTAGGAAGTTCCTGTCAGAAGGAGGTGGCACCGCGAGGGCGTCGAGGGGCGGAAGGCGGTGCCTTAGTGCCTCCCTCCTTCTGACATTGTAAAGGGACCCTAACTTTATTACTTTTTTAATAGTAGGATGTATGTATGTTTGTTTGTTTGTTTGTTTGTTTGTTTGTTTTTTGTCCCACCAGGACATGCACACCTCACAAGTTCCCGGCTCTCTCGACTCGGTTGAAGACGGCTTTCTAGAAGAAGGCGAGGGCAGTGAGGCACAGTCCCCCGTCCCTCGACGCCCCTCGCGATGCCCCTCCTTCTTGGACTAACCCTCTTCAGAGGAGCCGTGAGAGCCAGGAACTTGTGAGTTTTGTATGTCCAGTCAGGCATCATTCATACCTGGTCTGTAGGAAGTTCCTGTCAGAAGGAGGTGGCACCGCGAGGGCGTCGAGGGGCGGAAGGCGGTGCCTTAGTGCCTCCCTCCTTCTGACATTGTAAAGGGACCCTAACTTTATTACTTTTTTAATAGTAGGATGTATGTATGTATGTATGTATGTATGTATGTATGTATGTATGTATGTTTGTTTGTTTGTTTGTTTGTTTGTTTGTTTGTTTGTTTGTTTGTTTGTTTGTTTGTTTGTTTTTTGTCCCACCAGGACATGCACACCTCACAAGTTCCCGGCTCTCTCGACTCGGTTGAAGACGGCTTTCTAGAAGAAGGCGAGGGCAGTGAGGCACAGTCCCCCGTCCCTCGACGCCCCTCGCGATGCCCCTCCTTCTTGGACTAACCCTCTTCAGAGGAGCCGTGAGAGCCAGGAACTTGTGAGTTTTGTATGTCCAGTCAGGCATCATTCATACCTGGTCTGTAGGAAGTTCCTGTCAG
>NC_140570.1:420470-497970 GCF_057381845.1 Rhamphochromis longiceps | reverse complement strand
CGCGATGCCCCTCCTTCTTGGACTAACCCTCTTCAGAGGAGCCGTGAGAGCCAGGAACTTGTGAGTTTTGTATGTCCAGTCAGGCATCATTCATACCTGGTCTGTAGGAAGTTCCTGTCAGAAGGAGGTGGCACCGCGAGGGCGTCGAGGGGCGGAAGGCGGTGCCTTAGTGCCTCCCTCCTTCTGACATTGTAAAGGGACCCTAACTTTATTACTTTTTTAATAGTAGGATGTATGTATGTATGTATGTTTGTTTGTTTGTTTGTTTGTTTTTTGTCCCACCAGGACATGCACACCTCACAAGTTCCCGGCTCTCTCGACTCGGTTGAAGACGGCTTTCTAGAAGAAGGCGAGGGCAGTGAGGCACAGTCCCCCGTCCCTCGACGCCCCTCGCGATGCCCCTCCTTCTTGGACTAACCCTCTTCAGAGGAGCCGTGAGAGCCAGGAACTTGTGAGTTTTGTATGTCCAGTCAGGCATCATTCATACCTGGTCTGTAGGAAGTTCCTGTCAGAAGGAGGTGGCACCGCGAGGGCGTCGAGGGGCGGAAGGCGGTGCCTTAGTGCCTCCCTCCTTCTGACATTGTAAAGGGACCCTAACTTTATTACTTTTTTAATAGTAGGATGGATGGATGGATGTTTGTTTGTTTGTTTGTTTGTTTGTTTGTTTGTTTGTTTGTTTGTTTGTTTGTTTGTTTGTTTGTTTGTTTTTTGTCCCACCAGGACATGCACACCTCACAAGTTCCCGGCTCTCTCGACTCGGTTGAAGACGGCTTTCTAGAAGAAGGCGAGGGCAGTGAGGCACAGTCCCCCGTCCCTCGACGCCCCTCGCGATGCCCCTCCTTCTTGGACTAACCCTCTTCAGAGGAGCCGTGAGAGCCAGGAACTTGTGAGTTTTGTATGTCCAGTCAGGCATCATTCATACCTGGTCTGTAGGAAGTTCCTGTCAGAAGGAGGTGGCACCGCGAGGGCGTCGAGGGGCGGAAGGCGGTGCCTTAGTGCCTCCCTCCTTCTGACATTGTAAAGGGACCCTAACTTTATTACTTTTTTAATAATAGGATGTATGTATGTATGTATGTATGTTTGTTTGTTTGTTTATTTGTTTGTTTGTTTGTTTGTTTGTTTGTTTTTTGTCCCACCAGGACATGCACACCTCACAAGTTCCCGGCTCTCTCGACTCGGTTGAAGACGGCTTTCTAGAAGAAGGCGAGGGCAGTGAGGCACAGTCCCCCGTCCCTCGACGCCCCTCGCGATGCCCCTCCTTCTTGGACTAACCCTCTTCAGAGGAGCCGTGAGAGCCAGGAACTTGTGAGTTTTGTATGTCCAGTCAGGCATCATTCATACCTGGTCTGTAGGAAGTTCCTGTCAGAAGGAGGTGGCACCGCGAGGGCGTCGAGGGGCGGAAGGCGGTGCCTTAGTGCCTCCCTCCTTCTGACATTGTAAAGGGACCCTAACTTTATTACTTTTTTAATAGTAGGATGTATGTATGTATGTATGTATGTATGTATGTTTGTTTGTTTGTTTGTTTGTTTGTTTGTTTGTTTGTTTTTTGTCCCACCAGGACATGCACACCTCACAAGTTCCCGGCTCTCTCGACTCGGTTGAAGACGGCTTTCTAGAAGAAGGCGAGGGCAGTGAGGCACAGTCCCCCGTCCCTCGACGCCCCTCGCGATGCCCCTCCTTCTTGGACTAACCCTCTTCAGAGGAGCCGTGAGAGCCAGGAACTTGTGAGTTTTGTATGTCCAGTCAGGCATCATTCATACCTGGTCTGTAGGAAGTTCCTGTCAGAAGGAGGTGGCACCGCGAGGGCGTCGAGGGGCGGAAGGCGGTGCCTTAGTGCCTCCCTCCTTCTGACATTGTAAAGGGACCCTAACTTTATTACTTTTTTAATAGTAGGATGTATGTATGTTTGTTTGTTTGTTTGTTTGTTTGTTTGTTTGTTTTTTGTCCCACCAGGACATGCACACCTCACAAGTTCCCGGCTCTCTCGACTCGGTTGAAGACGGCTTTCTAGAAGAAGGCGAGGGCAGTGAGGCACAGTCCCCCGTCCCTCGACGCCCCTCGCGATGCCCCTCCTTCTTGGACTAACCCTCTTCAGAGGAGCCGTGAGAGCCAGGAACTTGTGAGTTTTGTATGTCCAGTCAGGCATCATTCATACCTGGTCTGTAGGAAGTTCCTGTCAGAAGGAGGTGGCACCGCGAGGGCGTCGAGGGGCGGAAGGCGATGCCTTAGTGCCTCCCTCCTTCTGACATTGTAAAGGGACCCTAACTTTATTACTTTTTTAATAGTAGGATGGATGGATGTATGTATGTATGTATGTTTGTTTGTTTGTTTGTTTGTTTGTTTGTTTGTTTGTTTGTTTGTTTGTTTGTTTGTTTTTTGTCCCACCAGGACATGCACACCTCACAAGTTCCCGGCTCTCTCGACTCGGTTGAAGACGGCTTTCTAGAAGAAGGCGAGGGCAGTGAGGCACAGTCCCCCGTCCCTCGACGCCCCTCGCGATGCCCCTCCTTCTTGGACTAACCCTCTTCAGAGGAGCCGTGAGAGCCAGGAACTTGTGAGTTTTGTATGTCCAGTCAGGCATCATTCATACCTGGTCTGTAGGAAGTTCCTGTCAGAAGGAGGTGGCACCGCGAGGGCGTCGAGGGGCGGAAGGCGGTGCCTTAGTGCCTCCCTCCTTCTGACATTGTAAAGGGACCCTAACTTTATTACTTTTTTAATAGTAGGATGGATGGATGTTTGTTTGTTTGTTTGTTTGTTTGTTTGTTTGTTTGTTTGTTTGTTTTTTGTCCCACCAGGACATGCACACCTCACAAGTTCCCGGCTCTCTCGACTCGGTTGAAGACGGCTTTCTAGAAGAAGGCGAGGGCAGTGAGGCACAGTCCCCCGTCCCTCGACGCCCCTCGCGATGCCCCTCCTTCTTGGACTAACCCTCTTCAGAGGAGCCGTGAGAGCCAGGAACTTGTGAGTTTTGTATGTCCAGTCAGGCATTATTCATACCTGGTCTGTAGGAAGTTCCTGTCAGAAGGAGGTGGCACCGCGAGGGCGTCGAGGGGCGGAAGGCGGTGCCTTAGTGCCTCCCTCCTTCTGACATTGTAAAGGGACCCTAACTTTATTACTTTTTTAATAGTAGGATGTATGTATGTTTGTTTGTTTGTTTGTTTGTTTGTTTGTTTGTTTGTTTGTTTGTTTTTTGTCCCACCAGGACATGCACACCTCACAAGTTCCCGGCTCTCTCGACTCGGTTGAAGACGGCTTTCTAGAAGAAGGCGAGGGCAGTGAGGCACAGTCCCCCGTCCCTCGACGCCCCTCGCGATGCCCCTCCTTCTTGGACTAACCCTCTTCAGAGGAGCCGTGAGAGCCAGGAACTTGTGAGTTTTGTATGTCCAGTCAGGCATCATTCATACCTGGTCTGTAGGAAGTTCCTGTCAGAAGGAGGTGGCACCGCGAGGGCGTCGAGGGGCGGAAGGCGGTGCCTTAGTGCCTCCCTCCTTCTGACATTGTAAAGGGACCCTAACTTTATTACTTTTTTAATAGTAGGATGTATGTATGTATGTATGTATGTATGTATGTTTGTTTGTTTGTTTGTTTGTTTGTTTGTTTGTTTGTTTGTTTGTTTGTTTTTTGTCCCACCAGGACATGCACACCTCACAAGTTCCCGGCTCTCTCGACTCGGTTGAAGACGGCTTTCTAGAAGAAGGCGAGGGCAGTGAGGCACAGTCCCCCGTCCCTCGACGCCCCTCGCGATGCCCCTCCTTCTTGGACTAACCCTCTTCAGAGGAGCCGTGAGAGCCAGGAACTTGTGAGTTTTGTATGTCCAGTCAGGCATCATTCATACCTGGTCTGTAGGAAGTTCCTGTCAGAAGGAGGTGGCACCGCGAGGGCGTCGAGGGGCGGAAGGCGGTGCCTTAGTGCCTCCCTCCTTCTGACATTGTAAAGGGACCCTAACTTTATTACTTTTTTAATAGTAGGATGTATGTATGTATGTATGTATGTATGTTTGTTTGTTTGTTTGTTTGTTTGTTTGTTTGTTTGTTTGTTTGTTTGTTTGTTTGTTTGTTTGTTTGTTTTTTGTCCCACCAGGACATGCACACCTCACAAGTTCCCGGCTCTCTCGACTCGGTTGAAGACGGCTTTCTAGAAGAAGGCGAGGGCAGTGAGGCACAGTCCCCCGTCCCTCGACGCCCCTCGCGATGCCCCTCCTTCTTGGACTAACCCTCTTCAGAGGAGCCGTGAGAGCCAGGAACTTGTGAGTTTTGTATGTCCAGTCAGGCATTATTCATACCTGGTCTGTAGGAAGTTCCTGTCAGAAGGAGGTGGCACCGCGAGGGCGTCGAGGGGCGGAAGGCGGTGCCTTAGTGCCTCCCTCCTTCTGATATTGTAAAGGGACCCTAACTTTATTACTTTTTTAATAGTAGGATGTATGTATGTTTGTTTGTTTGTTTGTTTGTTTGTTTGTTTGTTTGTTTGTTTTTTGTCCCACCAGGACATGCACACCTCACAAGTTCCCGGCTCTCTCGACTCGGTTGAAGACGGCTTTCTAGAAGAAGGCGAGGGCAGTGAGGCACAGTCCCCCGTCCCTCGACGCCCCTCGCGATGCCCCTCCTTCTTGGACTAACCCTCTTCAGAGGAGCCGTGAGAGCCAGGAACTTGTGAGTTTTGTATGTCCAGTCAGGCATCATTCATACCTGGTCTGTAGGAAGTTCCTGTCAGAAGGAGGTGGCACCGCGAGGGCGTCGAGGGGCGGAAGGCGGTGCCTTAGTGCCTCCCTCCTTCTGACATTGTAAAGGGACCCTAACTTTATTACTTTTTTAATAGTAGGATGTATGTATGTATGTATGTATGTATGTATGTATGTATGTATGTATGTATGTATGTATGTATGTTTGTTTGTTTGTTTGTTTGTTTGTTTGTTTTTTGTCCCACCAGGACATGCACACCTCACAAGTTCCCGGCTCTCTCGACTCGGTTGAAGACGGCTTTCTAGAAGAAGGCGAGGGCAGTGAGGCACAGTCCCCCGTCCCTCGACGCCCCTCGCGATGCCCCTCCTTCTTGGACTAACCCTCTTCAGAGGAGCCGTGAGAGCCAGGAACTTGTGAGTTTTGTATGTCCAGTCAGGCATCATTCATACCTGGTCTGTAGGAAGTTCCTGTCAGAAGGAGGTGGCACCGCGAGGGCGTCGAGGGGCGGAAGGCGGTGCCTTAGTGCCTCCCTCCTTCTGACATTGTAAAGGGACCCTAACTTTATTACTTTTTTAATAGTAGGATGGATGGATGTATGTATGTTTGTTTGTTTGTTTGTTTGTTTGTTTGTTTGTTTGTTTGTTTGTTTGTTTGTTTGTTTGTTTGTTTGTTTGTTTGTTTGTTTGTTTTTTGTCCCACCAGGACATGCACACCTCACAAGTTCCCGGCTCTCTCGACTCGGTTGAAGACGGCTTTCTAGAAGAAGGCGAGGGCAGTGAGGCACAGTCCCCCGTCCCTCGACGCCCCTCGCGATGCCCCTCCTTCTTGGACTAACCCTCTTCAGAGGAGCCGTGAGAGCCAGGAACTTGTGAGTTTTGTATGTCCAGTCAGGCATCATTCATACCTGGTCTGTAGGAAGTTCCTGTCAGAAGGAGGTGGCACCGCGAGGGCGTCGAGGGGCGGAAGGCGGTGCCTTAGTGCCTCCCTCCTTCTGACATTGTAAAGGGACCCTAACTTTATTACTTTTTTAATAGTAGGATGTATGTATGTATGTATGTATGTATGTATGTTTGTTTGTTTGTTTGTTTGTTTGTTTGTTTGTTTGTTTGTTTGTTTTTTGTCCCACCAGGACATGCACACCTCACAAGTTCCCGGCTCTCTCGACTCGGTTGAAGACGGCTTTCTAGAAGAAGGCGAGGGCAGTGAGGCACAGTCCCCCGTCCCTCGACGCCCCTCGCGATGCCCCTCCTTCTTGGACTAACCCTCTTCAGAGGAGCCGTGAGAGCCAGGAACTTGTGAGTTTTGTATGTCCAGTCAGGCATCATTCATACCTGGTCTGTAGGAAGTTCCTGTCAGAAGGAGGTGGCACCGCGAGGGCGTCGAGGGGCGGAAGGCGGTGCCTTAGTGCCTCCCTCCTTCTGACATTGTAAAGGGACCCTAACTTTATTACTTTTTTAATAGTAGGATGTATGTATGTATGTATGTATGTATGTATGTTTGTTTGTTTGTTTGTTTGTTTGTTTGTTTGTTTGTTTGTTTGTTTGTTTGTTTGTTTGTTTTTTGTCCCACCAGGACATGCACACCTCACAAGTTCCCGGCTCTCTCGACTCGGTTGAAGACGGCTTTCTAGAAGAAGGCGAGGGCAGTGAGGCACAGTCCCCCGTCCCTCGACGCCCCTCGCGATGCCCCTCCTTCTTGGACTAACCCTCTTCAGAGGAGCCGTGAGAGCCAGGAACTTGTGAGTTTTGTATGTCCAGTCAGGCATTATTCATACCTGGTCTGTAGGAAGTTCCTGTCAGAAGGAGGTGGCACCGCGAGGGCGTCGAGGGGCGGAAGGCGGTGCCTTAGTGCCTCCCTCCTTCTGATATTGTAAAGGGACCCTAACTTTATTACTTTTTTAATAGTAGGATGTATGTATGTTTGTTTGTTTGTTTGTTTGTTTGTTTGTTTGTTTGTTTGTTTGTTTTTTGTCCCACCAGGACATGCACACCTCACAAGTTCCCGGCTCTCTCGACTCGGTTGAAGACGGCTTTCTAGAAGAAGGCGAGGGCAGTGAGGCACAGTCCCCCGTCCCTCGACGCCCCTCGCGATGCCCCTCCTTCTTGGACTAACCCTCTTCAGAGGAGCCGTGAGAGCCAGGAACTTGTGAGTTTTGTATGTCCAGTCAGGCATCATTCATACCTGGTCTGTAGGAAGTTCCTGTCAGAAGGAGGTGGCACCGCGAGGGCGTCGAGGGGCGGAAGGCGGTGCCTTAGTGCCTCCCTCCTTCTGACATTGTAAAGGGACCCTAACTTTATTACTTTTTTAATAGTAGGATGTATGTATGTATGTATGTATGTATGTATGTATGTATGTATGTATGTATGTATGTATGTATGTTTGTTTGTTTGTTTGTTTGTTTGTTTGTTTTTTGTCCCACCAGGACATGCACACCTCACAAGTTCCCGGCTCTCTCGACTCGGTTGAAGACGGCTTTCTAGAAGAAGGCGAGGGCAGTGAGGCACAGTCCCCCGTCCCTCGACGCCCCTCGCGATGCCCCTCCTTCTTGGACTAACCCTCTTCAGAGGAGCCGTGAGAGCCAGGAACTTGTGAGTTTTGTATGTCCAGTCAGGCATCATTCATACCTGGTCTGTAGGAAGTTCCTGTCAGAAGGAGGTGGCACCGCGAGGGCGTCGAGGGGCGGAAGGCGGTGCCTTAGTGCCTCCCTCCTTCTGACATTGTAAAGGGACCCTAACTTTATTACTTTTTTAATAGTAGGATGGATGGATGTTTGTTTGTTTGTTTGTTTGTTTGTTTGTTTGTTTGTTTGTTTGTTTGTTTGTTTGTTTGTTTGTTTGTTTTTTGTCCCACCAGGACATGCACACCTCACAAGTTCCCGGCTCTCTCGACTCGGTTGAAGACGGCTTTCTAGAAGAAGGCGAGGGCAGTGAGGCACAGTCCCCCGTCCCTCGACGCCCCTCGCGATGCCCCTCCTTCTTGGACTAACCCTCTTCAGAGGAGCCGTGAGAGCCAGGAACTTGTGAGTTTTGTATGTCCAGTCAGGCATCATTCATACCTGGTCTGTAGGAAGTTCCTGTCAGAAGGAGGTGGCACCGCGAGGGCGTCGAGGGGCGGAAGGCGGTGCCTTAGTGCCTCCCTCCTTCTGACATTGTAAAGGGACCCTAACTTTATTACTTTTTTAATAGTAGGATGGATGGATGGATGTATGTTTGTTTGTTTGTTTGTTTGTTTGTTTGTTTGTTTGTTTGTTTGTTTTTTGTCCCACCAGGACATGCACACCTCACAAGTTCCCGGCTCTCTCGACTCGGTTGAAGACGGCTTTCTAGAAGAAGGCGAGGGCAGTGAGGCACAGTCCCCCGTCCCTCGACGCCCCTCGCGATGCCCCTCCTTCTTGGACTAACCCTCTTCAGAGGAGCCGTGAGAGCCAGGAACTTGTGAGTTTTGTATGTCCAGTCAGGCATCATTCATACCTGGTCTGTAGGAAGTTCCTGTCAGAAGGAGGTGGCACCGTGAGGGCGTCGAGGGGCGGAAGGCGGTGCCTTAGTGCCTCCCTCCTTCTGACATTGTAAAGGGACCCTAACTTTATTACTTTTTTAATAGTAGGATGTATGTATGTATGTATGTATGTATGTATGTATGTATGTATGTATGTATGTATGTTTGTTTGTTTGTTTGTTTGTTTGTTTGTTTGTTTGTTTGTTTTTTGTCCCACCAGGACATGCACACCTCACAAGTTCCCGGCTCTCTCGACTCGGTTGAAGACGGCTTTCTAGA
Source organism: Rhamphochromis longiceps (assembly GCF_057381845.1). NCBI lineage: Eukaryota > Metazoa > Chordata > Actinopteri > Cichliformes > Cichlidae > Rhamphochromis > Rhamphochromis longiceps. Next base: position 489,517 of record NC_140570.1, on the reverse strand, counting down.
AGAAGGCGAGGGCAGTGAGGCACAGTCCCCCGTCCCTCGACGCCCCTCGCGATGCCCCTCCTTCTTGGACTAACCCTCTTCAGAGGAGCCGTGAGAGCCAGGAACTTGTGAGTTTTGTATGTCCAGTCAGGCATCATTCATACCTGGTCTGTAGGAAGTTCCTGTCAGAAGGAGGTGGCACCGCGAGGGCGTCGAGGGGCGGAAGGCGGTGCCTTAGTGCCTCCCTCCTTCTGACATTGTAAAGGGACCCTAACTTTATTACTTTTTTAATAGTAGGATGGATGGATGGATGTATGTATGTTTGTTTGTTTGTTTGTTTGTTTGTTTGTTTGTTTGTTTGTTTGTTTTTTGTCCCACCAGGACATGCACACCTCACAAGTTCCCGGCTCTCTCGACTCGGTTGAAGACGGCTTTCTAGAAGAAGGCGAGGGCAGTGAGGCACAGTCCCCCGTCCCTCGACGCCCCTCGCGATGCCCCTCCTTCTTGGACTAACCCTCTTCAGAGGAGCCGTGAGAGCCAGGAACTTGTGAGTTTTGTATGTCCAGTCAGGCATCATTCATACCTGGTCTGTAGGAAGTTCCTGTCAGAAGGAGGTGGCACCGCGAGGGCGTCGAGGGGCGGAAGGCGGTGCCTTAGTGCCTCCCTCCTTCTGACATTGTAAAGGGACCCTAACTTTATTACTTTTTTAATAATAGGATGTATGTATGTATGTATGTATGTTTGTTTGTTTGTTTATTTGTTTGTTTGTTTGTTTGTTTGTTTGTTTGTTTGTTTTTTGTCCCACCAGGACATGCACACCTCACAAGTTCCCGGCTCTCTCGACTCGGTTGAAGACGGCTTTCTAGAAGAAGGCGAGGGCAGTGAGGCACAGTCCCCCGTCCCTCGACGCCCCTCGCGATGCCCCTCCTTCTTGGACTAACCCTCTTCAGAGGAGCCGTGAGAGCCAGGAACTTGTGAGTTTTGTATGTCCAGTCAGGCATCATTCATACCTGGTCTGTAGGAAGTTCCTGTCAGAAGGAGGTGGCACCGCGAGGGCGTCGAGGGGCGGAAGGCGGTGCCTTAGTGCCTCCCTCCTTCTGACATTGTAAAGGGACCCTAACTTTATTACTTTTTTAATAGTAGGATGTATGTATGTTTGTTTGTTTGTTTGTTTGTTTGTTTGTTTGTTTGTTTGTTTGTTTGTTTTTTGTCCCACCAGGACATGCACACCTCACAAGTTCCCGGCTCTCTCGACTCGGTTGAAGACGGCTTTCTAGAAGAAGGCGAGGGCAGTGAGGCACAGTCCCCCGTCCCTCGACGCCCCTCGCGATGCCCCTCCTTCTTGGACTAACCCTCTTCAGAGGAGCCGTGAGAGCCAGGAACTTGTGAGTTTTGTATGTCCAGTCAGGCATCATTCATACCTGGTCTGTAGGAAGTTCCTGTCAGAAGGAGGTGGCACCGCGAGGGCGTCGAGGGGCGGAAGGCGATGCCTTAGTGCCTCCCTCCTTCTGACATTGTAAAGGGACCCTAACTTTATTACTTTTTTAATAGTAGGATGGATGGATGTATGTATGTATGTTTGTTTGTTTGTTTGTTTGTTTGTTTTTTGTCCCACCAGGACATGCACACCTCACAAGTTCCCGGCTCTCTCGACTTGGTTGAAGACGGCTTTCTAGAAGAAGGCGAGGGCAGTGAGGCACAGTCCCCCGTCCCTCGACGCCCCTCGCGATGCCCCTCCTTCTTGGACTAACCCTCTTCAGAGGAGCCGTGAGAGCCAGGAACTTGTGAGTTTTGTATGTCCAGTCAGGCATCATTCATACCTGGTCTGTAGGAAGTTCCTGTCAGAAGGAGGTGGCACCGCGAGGGCGTCGAGGGGCGGAAGGCGGTGCCTTAGTGCCTCCCTCCTTCTGACATTGTAAAGGGACCCTAACTTTATTACTTTTTTAATAGTAGGATGGATGGATGTTTGTTTGTTTGTTTGTTTGTTTGTTTGTTTGTTTGTTTGTTTGTTTGTTTGTTTGTTTGTTTGTTTTTTGTCCCACCAGGACATGCACACCTCACAAGTTCCCGGCTCTCTCGACTCGGTTGAAGACGGCTTTCTAGAAGAAGGCGAGGGCAGTGAGGCACAGTCCCCCGTCCCTCGACGCCCCTCGCGATGCCCCTCCTTCTTGGACTAACCCTCTTCAGAGGAGCCGTGAGAGCCAGGAACTTGTGAGTTTTGTATGTCCAGTCAGGCATCATTCATACCTGGTCTGTAGGAAGTTCCTGTCAGAAGGAGGTGGCACCGCGAGGGCGTCGAGGGGCGGAAGGCAGTGCTTTAGTGCCTCCCTCCTTCTGACATTGTAAAGGGACCCTAACTTTATTACTTTTTTAATAGTAGGATGGATGGATGTATGTATGTATGTTTGTTTGTTTGTTTGTTTGTTTGTTTGTTTTTTGTCCCACCAGGACATGCACACCTCACAAGTTCCCGGCTCTCTCGACTCGGTTGAAGACGGCTTTCTAGAAGAAGGCGAGGGCAGTGAGGCACAGTCCCCCGTCCCTCGACGCCCCTCGCGATGCCCCTCCTTCTTGGACTAACCCTCTTCAGAGGAGCCGTGAGAGCCAGGAACTTGTGAGTTTTGTATGTCCAGTCAGGCATCATTCATACCTGGTCTGTAGGAAGTTCCTGTCAGAAGGAGGTGGCACCGCGAGGGCGTCGAGGGGCGGAAGGCGGTGCCTTAGTGCCTCCCTCCTTCTGACATTGTAAAGGGACCCTAACTTTATTACTTTTTTAATAGTAGGATGTATGTATGTATGTATGTATGTATGTTTGTTTGTTTGTTTGTTTGTTTGTTTGTTTGTTTGTTTGTTTGTTTGTTTTTTGTCCCACCAGGACATGCACACCTCACAAGTTCCCGGCTCTCTCGACTCGGTTGAAGACGGCTTTCTAGAAGAAGGCGAGGGCAGTGAGGCACAGTCCCCCGTCCCTCGACGCCCCTCGCGATGCCCCTCCTTCTTGGACTAACCCTCTTCAGAGGAGCCGTGAGAGCCAGGAACTTGTGAGTTTTGTATGTCCAGTCAGGCATTATTCATACCTGGTCTGTAGGAAGTTCCTGTCAGAAGGAGGTGGCACCGCGAGGGCGTCGAGGGGCGGAAGGCGGTGCCTTAGTGCCTCCCTCCTTCTGACATTGTAAAGGGACCCTAACTTTATTACTTTTTTAATAGTAGGATGTATGTATGTTTGTTTGTTTGTTTGTTTGTTTGTTTGTTTGTTTGTTTGTTTGTTTGTTTGTTTTTTGTCCCACCAGGACATGCACACCTCACAAGTTCCCGGCTCTCTCGACTCGGTTGAAGACGGCTTTCTAGAAGAAGGCGAGGGCAGTGAGGCACAGTCCCCCGTCCCTCGACGCCCCTCGCGATGCCCCTCCTTCTTGGACTAACCCTCTTCAGAGGAGCCGTGAGAGCCAGGAACTTGTGAGTTTTGTATGTCCAGTCAGGCATCATTCATACCTGGTCTGTAGGAAGTTCCTGTCAGAAGGAGGTGGCACCGCGAGGGCGTCGAGGGGCGGAAGGCGGTGCCTTAGTGCCTCCCTCCTTCTGACATTGTAAAGGGACCCTAACTTTATTACTTTTTTAATAGTAGGATGTATGTATGTATGTATGTATGTATGTATGTATGTTTGTTTGTTTGTTTGTTTGTTTGTTTGTTTGTTTGTTTGTTTGTTTGTTTGTTTGTTTTTTGTCCCACCAGGACATGCACACCTCACAAGTTCCCGGCTCTCTCGACTCGGTTGAAGACGGCTTTCTAGAAGAAGGCGAGGGCAGTGAGGCACAGTCCCCCGTCCCTCGACGCCCCTCGCGATGCCCCTCCTTCTTGGACTAACCCTCTTCAGAGGAGCCGTGAGAGCCAGGAACTTGTGAGTTTTGTATGTCCAGTCAGGCATCATTCATACCTGGTCTGTAGGAAGTTCCTGTCAGAAGGAGGTGGCACCGCGAGGGCGTCGAGGGGCGGAAGGCGGTGCCTTAGTGCCTCCCTCCTTCTGACATTGTAAAGGGACCCTAACTTTATTACTTTTTTAATAGTAGGATGTATGTATGTATGTATGTATGTATGTATGTATGTATGTATGTATGTATGTATGTATGTTTGTTTGTTTGTTTGTTTGTTTGTTTTTTGTCCCACCAGGACATGCACACCTCACAAGTTCCCGGCTCTCTCGACTCGGTTGAAGACGGCTTTCTAGAAGGGTTAGGGTTAGGGTTAGGGTTAGGGTTAGGGGGTTAGGGGAGAAATAAGTTGGGAGTCCGGTCCCCGAAGGGGGCCGGGCTCCAATGCACTGGCCATGCCTGCTCCCATCCTGGGCGGCAAGGTCCCCCACGGCTTTTTATTGTATTATCTTTTTATAGTCTCATTAATTTGATTTTAAGGTAATATTTAGGACACATCATCAGTAGTGGACCCTGGAATCATTGGATGTTTCGGCCATTATCACTAGACATCCTCTTCCAAGGAAGGCCCTCCCAAGGTTGATCACGCCTTGGAGTGTGTCATCAATTAAATAAGATAATAGTAATTAATTAATGCCTTTCTGGGCTTTAATTTTTAAAGTTTCCTAATAGTAATTAAGTAATGCCTTTCTGGGCTTTAATTTTTAAAGTTTCCAAGAGGCCAATCGGGCCCTGTCAGGTTCAATCGCCTTTTAGAGAGTTAATTAGGCCCTATTTGGGTTCATGGCAATCTAACGTATGTCCGTGACTTTGAGAATTTCACTCAAGAGCCACCCCGGGCGGTCTGCGCTTGGGGGGACGAAGGCAGTGTCCAAAGGTCGCCTGCGAATGCCCCAGCCGCGGAGATGTGGAGGTCTCCGATTGATTGCATGTCTGCACTTGGGGGGACGAAGGCAGTGCCCGAAGGCCGCCTGCGACTACCCCAGCCACGGAGACGCGGAGGTCTCCGATTGATTGCATGATCCATATGTCCTGCCTAACTCACAATTATTAGCTTTAGTTTAGAGTATTAATATCATCTCATAAATGCTTCTCCTTCAGTCGTTTCCTATATTTGTTATTATGTATTCTCACATACCTGCACCTTGTCCTTCGAATGAGGTTTCCTCCCTGGTCTGTCTGCCACCTGCTCCCTGTGCTCCATGTGCTCTGCCTGGTCTGACTTCCTGGTTCCCATCATGCACTTGATCGATCTCCAGGGCAACCACTGTTGTGTCCTTGAACTGTCATCATTAGCTTTAGCCATAGCATAATGTTAGCTTCCATATTAGCATCCATGAAACTCAATATAAAGATGACTAGTCCCATGTACAAATTGTACTTTATCATGTGTCACTGTCATACAATTGTTAGCATTAGCTTAGCACCTTGGCTTTCTTGTTAGCATTAGTTTAGCATTTTAGTTTTCTTTGTTTTTATTGTTTTAATGGCACCCCCTTCTCACATTCCTTTTTTGGTTTTCTTTGTTTTTATTGTTTTAATGGCACCCCCTCATCATATTTCCTTTCCAGCATCAGCTAAGCGCCTTGGCTTTCTTGTTAGCACTGGCTTAGCACTCTAGCTTTCTTTGTTGTTATTGTTTCAATGGCACCCCCTCATCATATTTCCTTTCCAGCATCAGCTAAGCACTTTGGCTTTCTTGTTAGCACTGGCTTAGCACTCTAGCTTTCTTTGTTGTTATTATTTTAATGGCACCCCCATCTCACATTCCTTTTTTGGTTTTCTTTGTAAGTGGTTAGGTTTAGGATTGGGAGGGGGTCAGGACACCCCCAGCCCAGTGAAGGAAGCCCCCAGGGAACCCCACGCTACCCAGGCGGGTGGACAGGCGGCACGGGCTGGATAGGGGAGAAATAAGTTGGGAGTCCGGTCCCCGAAGGGGGCCGGGCTCCAATGCACTGGCCATGCCTGCTCCCATCCTGGGCGGCAAGGTCCCCCACGGCTTTTTATTGTATTATCTTTTTATAGTCTCATTAATTTGATTTTAAGGTAATATTTAGGACACATCATCAGTAGTGGACCCTGGAATCATTGGATGTTTCGGCCATTATCACTAGACATCCTCTTCCAAGGAAGGCCCTCCCAAGGTTGATCACGCCTTGGAGTGTGTCATCAATTAAATAAGATAATAGTAATTAATTAATGCCTTTCTGGGCTTTAATTTTTAAAGTTTCCTAATAGTAATTAAGTAATGCCTTTCTGGGCTTTAATTTTTAAAGTTTCCAAGAGGCCAATCGGGCCCTGTCAGGTTCAATCGCCTTTTAGAGAGTTAATTAGGCCCTATTTGGGTTCATGGCAATCTAACGTATGTCCGTGACTTTGAGAATTTCACTCAAGAGCCACCCCGGGCGGTCTGCGCTTGGGGGGACGAAGGCAGTGTCCAAAGGTCGCCTGCGAATGCCCCAGCCGCGGAGATGTGGAGGTCTCCGATTGATTGCATGTCTGCACTTGGGGGGACGAAGGCAGTGCCCGAAGGCCGCCTGCGACTACCCCAGCCACGGAGACGCGGAGGTCTCCGATTGATTGCATGATCCATATGTCCTGCCTAACTCACAATTATTAGCTTTAGTTTAGAGTATTAATATCATCTCATAAATGCTTCTCCTTCAGTCGTTTCCTATATTTGTTATTATGTATTCTCACATACCTGCACCTTGTCCTTCGAATGAGGTTTCCTCCCTGGTCTGTCTGCCACCTGCTCCCTGTGCTCCATGTGCTCTGCCTGGTCTGACTTCCTGGTTCCCATCATGCACTTGATCGATCTCCAGGGCAACCACTGTTGTGTCCTTGAACTGTCATCATTAGCTTTAGCCATAGCATAATGTTAGCTTCCATATTAGCATCCATGAAACTCAATATAAAGATGACTAGTCCCATGTACAAATTGTACTTTATCATGTGTCACTGTCATACAATTGTTAGCATTAGCTTAGCACCTTGGCTTTCTTGTTAGCATTAGTTTAGCATTTTAGTTTTCTTTGTTTTTATTGTTTTAATGGCACCCCCTTCTCACATTCCTTTTTTGGTTTTCTTTGTTTTTATTGTTTTAATGGCACCCCCTCATCATATTTCCTTTCCAGCATCAGCTAAGCGCCTTGGCTTTCTTGTTAGCACTGGCTTAGCACTCTAGCTTTCTTTGTTGTTATTGTTTCAATGGCACCCCCTCATCATATTTCCTTTCCAGCATCAGCTAAGCACTTTGGCTTTCTTGTTAGCACTGGCTTAGCACTCTAGCTTTCTTTGTTGTTATTATTTTAATGGCACCCCCATCTCACATTCCTTTTTTGGTTTTCTTTGTAAGTGGTTAGGTTTAGGATTGGGAGGGGGTCAGGACACCCCCAGCCCAGTGAAGGAAGCCCCCAGGGAACCCCACGCTACCCAGGCGGGTGGACAGGCGGCACGGGCTGGATAGGGGAGAAATAAGTTGGGAGTCCGGTCCCCGAAGGGGGCCGGGCTCCAATGCACTGGCCATGCCTGCTCCCATCCTGGGCGGCAAGGTCCCCCACGGCTTTTTATTGTATTATCTTTTTATAGTCTCATTAATTTGATTTTAAGGTAATATTTAGGACACATCATCAGTAGTGGACCCTGGAATCATTGGATGTTTCGGCCATTATCACTAGACATCCTCTTCCAAGGAAGGCCCTCCCAAGGTTGATCACGCCTTGGAGTGTGTCATCAATTAAATAAGATAATAGTAATTAATTAATGCCTTTCTGGGCTTTAATTTTTAAAGTTTCCTAATAGTAATTAAGTAATGCCTTTCTGGGCTTTAATTTTTAAAGTTTCCAAGAGGCCAATCGGGCCCTGTCAGGTTCAATCGCCTTTTAGAGAGTTAATTAGGCCCTATTTGGGTTCATGGCAATCTAACGTATGTCCGTGACTTTGAGAATTTCACTCAAGAGCCACCCCGGGCGGTCTGCGCTTGGGGGGACGAAGGCAGTGTCCAAAGGTCGCCTGCGAATGCCCCAGCCGCGGAGATGTGGAGGTCTCCGATTGATTGCATGTCTGCACTTGGGGGGACGAAGGCAGTGCCCGAAGGCCGCCTGCGACTACCCCAGCCACGGAGACGCGGAGGTCTCCGATTGATTGCATGATCCATATGTCCTGCCTAACTCACAATTATTAGCTTTAGTTTAGAGTATTAATATCATCTCATAAATGCTTCTCCTTCAGTCGTTTCCTATATTTGTTATTATGTATTCTCACATACCTGCACCTTGTCCTTCGAATGAGGTTTCCTCCCTGGTCTGTCTGCCACCTGCTCCCTGTGCTCCATGTGCTCTGCCTGGTCTGACTTCCTGGTTCCCATCATGCACTTGATCGATCTCCAGGGCAACCACTGTTGTGTCCTTGAACTGTCATCATTAGCTTTAGCCATAGCATAATGTTAGCTTCCATATTAGCATCCATGAAACTCAATATAAAGATGACTAGTCCCATGTACAAATTGTACTTTATCATGTGTCACTGTCATACAATTGTTAGCATTAGCTTAGCACCTTGGCTTTCTTGTTAGCATTAGTTTAGCATTTTAGTTTTCTTTGTTTTTATTGTTTTAATGGCACCCCCTTCTCACATTCCTTTTTTGGTTTTCTTTGTTTTTATTGTTTTAATGGCACCCCCTCATCATATTTCCTTTCCAGCATCAGCTAAGCGCCTTGGCTTTCTTGTTAGCACTGGCTTAGCACTCTAGCTTTCTTTGTTGTTATTGTTTCAATGGCACCCCCTCATCATATTTCCTTTCCAGCATCAGCTAAGCACTTTGGCTTTCTTGTTAGCACTGGCTTAGCACTCTAGCTTTCTTTGTTGTTATTATTTTAATGGCACCCCCATCTCACATTCCTTTTTTGGTTTTCTTTGTAAGTGGTTAGGTTTAGGATTGGGAGGGGGTCAGGACACCCCCAGCCCAGTGAAGGAAGCCCCCAGGGAACCCCACGCTACCCAGGCGGGTGGACAGGCGGCACGGGCTGGATAGGGGAGAAATAAGTTGGGAGTCCGGTCCCCGAAGGGGGCCGGGCTCCAATGCACTGGCCATGCCTGCTCCCATCCTGGGCGGCAAGGTCCCCCACGGCTTTTTATTGTATTATCTTTTTATAGTCTCATTAATTTGATTTTAAGGTAATATTTAGGACACATCATCAGTAGTGGACCCTGGAATCATTGGATGTTTCGGCCATTATCACTAGACATCCTCTTCCAAGGAAGGCCCTCCCAAGGTTGATCACGCCTTGGAGTGTGTCATCAATTAAATAAGATAATAGTAATTAATTAATGCCTTTCTGGGCTTTAATTTTTAAAGTTTCCTAATAGTAATTAAGTAATGCCTTTCTGGGCTTTAATTTTTAAAGTTTCCAAGAGGCCAATCGGGCCCTGTCAGGTTCAATCGCCTTTTAGAGAGTTAATTAGGCCCTATTTGGGTTCATGGCAATCTAACGTATGTCCGTGACTTTGAGAATTTCACTCAAGAGCCACCCCGGGCGGTCTGCGCTTGGGGGGACGAAGGCAGTGTCCAAAGGTCGCCTGCGAATGCCCCAGCCGCGGAGATGTGGAGGTCTCCGATTGATTGCATGTCTGCACTTGGGGGGACGAAGGCAGTGCCCGAAGGCCGCCTGCGACTACCCCAGCCACGGAGACGCGGAGGTCTCCGATTGATTGCATGATCCATATGTCCTGCCTAACTCACAATTATTAGCTTTAGTTTAGAGTATTAATATCATCTCATAAATGCTTCTCCTTCAGTCGTTTCCTATATTTGTTATTATGTATTCTCACATACCTGCACCTTGTCCTTCGAATGAGGTTTCCTCCCTGGTCTGTCTGCCACCTGCTCCCTGTGCTCCATGTGCTCTGCCTGGTCTGACTTCCTGGTTCCCATCATGCACTTGATCGATCTCCAGGGCAACCACTGTTGTGTCCTTGAACTGTCATCATTAGCTTTAGCCATAGCATAATGTTAGCTTCCATATTAGCATCCATGAAACTCAATATAAAGATGACTAGTCCCATGTACAAATTGTACTTTATCATGTGTCACTGTCATACAATTGTTAGCATTAGCTTAGCACCTTGGCTTTCTTGTTAGCATTAGTTTAGCATTTTAGTTTTCTTTGTTTTTATTGTTTTAATGGCACCCCCTTCTCACATTCCTTTTTTGGTTTTCTTTGTTTTTATTGTTTTAATGGCACCCCCTCATCATATTTCCTTTCCAGCATCAGCTAAGCGCCTTGGCTTTCTTGTTAGCACTGGCTTAGCACTCTAGCTTTCTTTGTTGTTATTGTTTCAATGGCACCCCCTCATCATATTTCCTTTCCAGCATCAGCTAAGCACTTTGGCTTTCTTGTTAGCACTGGCTTAGCACTCTAGCTTTCTTTGTTGTTATTATTTTAATGGCACCCCCATCTCACATTCCTTTTTTGGTTTTCTTTGTAAGTGGTTAGGTTTAGGATTGGGAGGGGGTCAGGACACCCCCAGCCCAGTGAAGGAAGCCCCCAGGGAACCCCACGCTACCCAGGCGGGTGGACAGGCGGCACGGGCTGGATAGGGGAGAAATAAGTTGGGAGTCCGGTCCCCGAAGGGGGCCGGGCTCCAATGCACTGGCCATGCCTGCTCCCATCCTGGGCGGCAAGGTCCCCCACGGCTTTTTATTGTATTATCTTTTTATAGTCTCATTAATTTGATTTTAAGGTAATATTTAGGACACATCATCAGTAGTGGACCCTGGAATCATTGGATGTTTCGGCCATTATCACTAGACATCCTCTTCCAAGGAAGGCCCTCCCAAGGTTGATCACGCCTTGGAGTGTGTCATCAATTAAATAAGATAATAGTAATTAATTAATGCCTTTCTGGGCTTTAATTTTTAAAGTTTCCTAATAGTAATTAAGTAATGCCTTTCTGGGCTTTAATTTTTAAAGTTTCCAAGAGGCCAATCGGGCCCTGTCAGGTTCAATCGCCTTTTAGAGAGTTAATTAGGCCCTATTTGGGTTCATGGCAATCTAACGTATGTCCGTGACTTTGAGAATTTCACTCAAGAGCCACCCCGGGCGGTCTGCGCTTGGGGGGACGAAGGCAGTGTCCAAAGGTCGCCTGCGAATGCCCCAGCCGCGGAGATGTGGAGGTCTCCGATTGATTGCATGTCTGCACTTGGGGGGACGAAGGCAGTGCCCGAAGGCCGCCTGCGACTACCCCAGCCACGGAGACGCGGAGGTCTCCGATTGATTGCATGATCCATATGTCCTGCCTAACTCACAATTATTAGCTTTAGTTTAGAGTATTAATATCATCTCATAAATGCTTCTCCTTCAGTCGTTTCCTATATTTGTTATTATGTATTCTCACATACCTGCACCTTGTCCTTCGAATGAGGTTTCCTCCCTGGTCTGTCTGCCACCTGCTCCCTGTGCTCCATGTGCTCTGCCTGGTCTGACTTCCTGGTTCCCATCATGCACTTGATCGATCTCCAGGGCAACCACTGTTGTGTCCTTGAACTGTCATCATTAGCTTTAGCCATAGCATAATGTTAGCTTCCATATTAGCATCCATGAAACTCAATATAAAGATGACTAGTCCCATGTACAAATTGTACTTTATCATGTGTCACTGTCATACAATTGTTAGCATTAGCTTAGCACCTTGGCTTTCTTGTTAGCATTAGTTTAGCATTTTAGTTTTCTTTGTTTTTATTGTTTTAATGGCACCCCCTTCTCACATTCCTTTTTTGGTTTTCTTTGTTTTTATTGTTTTAATGGCACCCCCTCATCATATTTCCTTTCCAGCATCAGCTAAGCGCCTTGGCTTTCTTGTTAGCACTGGCTTAGCACTCTAGCTTTCTTTGTTGTTATTGTTTCAATGGCACCCCCTCATCATATTTCCTTTCCAGCATCAGCTAAGCACTTTGGCTTTCTTGTTAGCACTGGCTTAGCACTCTAGCTTTCTTTGTTGTTATTATTTTAATGGCACCCCCATCTCACATTCCTTTTTTGGTTTTCTTTGTAAGTGGTTAGGTTTAGGATTGGGAGGGGGTCAGGACACCCCCAGCCCAGTGAAGGAAGCCCCCAGGGAACCCCACGCTACCCAGGCGGGTGGACAGGCGGCACGGGCTGGATAGGGGAGAAATAAGTTGGGAGTCCGGTCCCCGAAGGGGGCCGGGCTCCAATGCACTGGCCATGCCTGCTCCCATCCTGGGCGGCAAGGTCCCCCACGGCTTTTTATTGTATTATCTTTTTATAGTCTCATTAATTTGATTTTAAGGTAATATTTAGGACACATCATCAGTAGTGGACCCTGGAATCATTGGATGTTTCGGCCATTATCACTAGACATCCTCTTCCAAGGAAGGCCCTCCCAAGGTTGATCACGCCTTGGAGTGTGTCATCAATTAAATAAGATAATAGTAATTAATTAATGCCTTTCTGGGCTTTAATTTTTAAAGTTTCCTAATAGTAATTAAGTAATGCCTTTCTGGGCTTTAATTTTTAAAGTTTCCAAGAGGCCAATCGGGCCCTGTCAGGTTCAATCGCCTTTTAGAGAGTTAATTAGGCCCTATTTGGGTTCATGGCAATCTAACGTATGTCCGTGACTTTGAGAATTTCACTCAAGAGCCACCCCGGGCGGTCTGCGCTTGGGGGGACGAAGGCAGTGTCCAAAGGTCGCCTGCGAATGCCCCAGCCGCGGAGATGTGGAGGTCTCCGATTGATTGCATGTCTGCACTTGGGGGGACGAAGGCAGTGCCCGAAGGCCGCCTGCGACTACCCCAGCCACGGAGACGCGGAGGTCTCCGATTGATTGCATGATCCATATGTCCTGCCTAACTCACAATTATTAGCTTTAGTTTAGAGTATTAATATCATCTCATAAATGCTTCTCCTTCAGTCGTTTCCTATATTTGTTATTATGTATTCTCACATACCTGCACCTTGTCCTTCGAATGAGGTTTCCTCCCTGGTCTGTCTGCCACCTGCTCCCTGTGCTCCATGTGCTCTGCCTGGTCTGACTTCCTGGTTCCCATCATGCACTTGATCGATCTCCAGGGCAACCACTGTTGTGTCCTTGAACTGTCATCATTAGCTTTAGCCATAGCATAATGTTAGCTTCCATATTAGCATCCATGAAACTCAATATAAAGATGACTAGTCCCATGTACAAATTGTACTTTATCATGTGTCACTGTCATACAATTGTTAGCATTAGCTTAGCACCTTGGCTTTCTTGTTAGCATTAGTTTAGCATTTTAGTTTTCTTTGTTTTTATTGTTTTAATGGCACCCCCTTCTCACATTCCTTTTTTGGTTTTCTTTGTTTTTATTGTTTTAATGGCACCCCCTCATCATATTTCCTTTCCAGCATCAGCTAAGCGCCTTGGCTTTCTTGTTAGCACTGGCTTAGCACTCTAGCTTTCTTTGTTGTTATTGTTTCAATGGCACCCCCTCATCATATTTCCTTTCCAGCATCAGCTAAGCACTTTGGCTTTCTTGTTAGCACTGGCTTAGCACTCTAGCTTTCTTTGTTGTTATTATTTTAATGGCACCCCCATCTCACATTCCTTTTTTGGTTTTCTTTGTAAGTGGTTAGGTTTAGGATTGGGAGGGGGTCAGGACACCCCCAGCCCAGTGAAGGAAGCCCCCAGGGAACCCCACGCTACCCAGGCGGGTGGACAGGCGGCACGGGCTGGATAGGGGAGAAATAAGTTGGGAGTCCGGTCCCCGAAGGGGGCCGGGCTCCAATGCACTGGCCATGCCTGCTCCCATCCTGGGCGGCAAGGTCCCCCACGGCTTTTTATTGTATTATCTTTTTATAGTCTCATTAATTTGATTTTAAGGTAATATTTAGGACACATCATCAGTAGTGGACCCTGGAATCATTGGATGTTTCGGCCATTATCACTAGACATCCTCTTCCAAGGAAGGCCCTCCCAAGGTTGATCACGCCTTGGAGTGTGTCATCAATTAAATAAGATAATAGTAATTAATTAATGCCTTTCTGGGCTTTAATTTTTAAAGTTTCCTAATAGTAATTAAGTAATGCCTTTCTGGGCTTTAATTTTTAAAGTTTCCAAGAGGCCAATCGGGCCCTGTCAGGTTCAATCGCCTTTTAGAGAGTTAATTAGGCCCTATTTGGGTTCATGGCAATCTAACGTATGTCCGTGACTTTGAGAATTTCACTCAAGAGCCACCCCGGGCGGTCTGCGCTTGGGGGGACGAAGGCAGTGTCCAAAGGTCGCCTGCGAATGCCCCAGCCGCGGAGATGTGGAGGTCTCCGATTGATTGCATGTCTGCACTTGGGGGGACGAAGGCAGTGCCCGAAGGCCGCCTGCGACTACCCCAGCCACGGAGACGCGGAGGTCTCCGATTGATTGCATGATCCATATGTCCTGCCTAACTCACAATTATTAGCTTTAGTTTAGAGTATTAATATCATCTCATAAATGCTTCTCCTTCAGTCGTTTCCTATATTTGTTATTATGTATTCTCACATACCTGCACCTTGTCCTTCGAATGAGGTTTCCTCCCTGGTCTGTCTGCCACCTGCTCCCTGTGCTCCATGTGCTCTGCCTGGTCTGACTTCCTGGTTCCCATCATGCACTTGATCGATCTCCAGGGCAACCACTGTTGTGTCCTTGAACTGTCATCATTAGCTTTAGCCATAGCATAATGTTAGCTTCCATATTAGCATCCATGAAACTCAATATAAAGATGACTAGTCCCATGTACAAATTGTACTTTATCATGTGTCACTGTCATACAATTGTTAGCATTAGCTTAGCACCTTGGCTTTCTTGTTAGCATTAGTTTAGCATTTTAGTTTTCTTTGTTTTTATTGTTTTAATGGCACCCCCTTCTCACATTCCTTTTTTGGTTTTCTTTGTTTTTATTGTTTTAATGGCACCCCCTCATCATATTTCCTTTCCAGCATCAGCTAAGCGCCTTGGCTTTCTTGTTAGCACTGGCTTAGCACTCTAGCTTTCTTTGTTGTTATTGTTTCAATGGCACCCCCTCATCATATTTCCTTTCCAGCATCAGCTAAGCACTTTGGCTTTCTTGTTAGCACTGGCTTAGCACTCTAGCTTTCTTTGTTGTTATTATTTTAATGGCACCCCCATCTCACATTCCTTTTTTGGTTTTCTTTGTAAGTGGTTAGGTTTAGGATTGGGAGGGGGTCAGGACACCCCCAGCCCAGTGAAGGAAGCCCCCAGGGAACCCCACGCTACCCAGGCGGGTGGACAGGCGGCACGGGCTGGATAGGGGAGAAATAAGTTGGGAGTCCGGTCCCCGAAGGGGGCCGGGCTCCAATGCACTGGCCATGCCTGCTCCCATCCTGGGCGGCAAGGTCCCCCACGGCTTTTTATTGTATTATCTTTTTATAGTCTCATTAATTTGATTTTAAGGTAATATTTAGGACACATCATCAGTAGTGGACCCTGGAATCATTGGATGTTTCGGCCATTATCACTAGACATCCTCTTCCAAGGAAGGCCCTCCCAAGGTTGATCACGCCTTGGAGTGTGTCATCAATTAAATAAGATAATAGTAATTAATTAATGCCTTTCTGGGCTTTAATTTTTAAAGTTTCCTAATAGTAATTAAGTAATGCCTTTCTGGGCTTTAATTTTTAAAGTTTCCAAGAGGCCAATCGGGCCCTGTCAGGTTCAATCGCCTTTTAGAGAGTTAATTAGGCCCTATTTGGGTTCATGGCAATCTAACGTATGTCCGTGACTTTGAGAATTTCACTCAAGAGCCACCCCGGGCGGTCTGCGCTTGGGGGGACGAAGGCAGTGTCCAAAGGTCGCCTGCGAATGCCCCAGCCGCGGAGATGTGGAGGTCTCCGATTGATTGCATGTCTGCACTTGGGGGGACGAAGGCAGTGCCCGAAGGCCGCCTGCGACTACCCCAGCCACGGAGACGCGGAGGTCTCCGATTGATTGCATGATCCATATGTCCTGCCTAACTCACAATTATTAGCTTTAGTTTAGAGTATTAATATCATCTCATAAATGCTTCTCCTTCAGTCGTTTCCTATATTTGTTATTATGTATTCTCACATACCTGCACCTTGTCCTTCGAATGAGGTTTCCTCCCTGGTCTGTCTGCCACCTGCTCCCTGTGCTCCATGTGCTCTGCCTGGTCTGACTTCCTGGTTCCCATCATGCACTTGATCGATCTCCAGGGCAACCACTGTTGTGTCCTTGAACTGTCATCATTAGCTTTAGCCATAGCATAATGTTAGCTTCCATATTAGCATCCATGAAACTCAATATAAAGATGACTAGTCCCATGTACAAATTGTACTTTATCATGTGTCACTGTCATACAATTGTTAGCATTAGCTTAGCACCTTGGCTTTCTTGTTAGCATTAGTTTAGCATTTTAGTTTTCTTTGTTTTTATTGTTTTAATGGCACCCCCTTCTCACATTCCTTTTTTGGTTTTCTTTGTTTTTATTGTTTTAATGGCACCCCCTCATCATATTTCCTTTCCAGCATCAGCTAAGCGCCTTGGCTTTCTTGTTAGCACTGGCTTAGCACTCTAGCTTTCTTTGTTGTTATTGTTTCAATGGCACCCCCTCATCATATTTCCTTTCCAGCATCAGCTAAGCACTTTGGCTTTCTTGTTAGCACTGGCTTAGCACTCTAGCTTTCTTTGTTGTTATTATTTTAATGGCACCCCCATCTCACATTCCTTTTTTGGTTTTCTTTGTAAGTGGTTAGGTTTAGGATTGGGAGGGGGTCAGGACACCCCCAGCCCAGTGAAGGAAGCCCCCAGGGAACCCCACGCTACCCAGGCGGGTGGACAGGCGGCACGGGCTGGATAGGGGAGAAATAAGTTGGGAGTCCGGTCCCCGAAGGGGGCCGGGCTCCAATGCACTGGCCATGCCTGCTCCCATCCTGGGCGGCAAGGTCCCCCACGGCTTTTTATTGTATTATCTTTTTATAGTCTCATTAATTTGATTTTAAGGTAATATTTAGGACACATCATCAGTAGTGGACCCTGGAATCATTGGATGTTTCGGCCATTATCACTAGACATCCTCTTCCAAGGAAGGCCCTCCCAAGGTTGATCACGCCTTGGAGTGTGTCATCAATTAAATAAGATAATAGTAATTAATTAATGCCTTTCTGGGCTTTAATTTTTAAAGTTTCCTAATAGTAATTAAGTAATGCCTTTCTGGGCTTTAATTTTTAAAGTTTCCAAGAGGCCAATCGGGCCCTGTCAGGTTCAATCGCCTTTTAGAGAGTTAATTAGGCCCTATTTGGGTTCATGGCAATCTAACGTATGTCCGTGACTTTGAGAATTTCACTCAAGAGCCACCCCGGGCGGTCTGCGCTTGGGGGGACGAAGGCAGTGTCCAAAGGTCGCCTGCGAATGCCCCAGCCGCGGAGATGTGGAGGTCTCCGATTGATTGCATGTCTGCACTTGGGGGGACGAAGGCAGTGCCCGAAGGCCGCCTGCGACTACCCCAGCCACGGAGACGCGGAGGTCTCCGATTGATTGCATGATCCATATGTCCTGCCTAACTCACAATTATTAGCTTTAGTTTAGAGTATTAATATCATCTCATAAATGCTTCTCCTTCAGTCGTTTCCTATATTTGTTATTATGTATTCTCACATACCTGCACCTTGTCCTTCGAATGAGGTTTCCTCCCTGGTCTGTCTGCCACCTGCTCCCTGTGCTCCATGTGCTCTGCCTGGTCTGACTTCCTGGTTCCCATCATGCACTTGATCGATCTCCAGGGCAACCACTGTTGTGTCCTTGAACTGTCATCATTAGCTTTAGCCATAGCATAATGTTAGCTTCCATATTAGCATCCATGAAACTCAATATAAAGATGACTAGTCCCATGTACAAATTGTACTTTATCATGTGTCACTGTCATACAATTGTTAGCATTAGCTTAGCACCTTGGCTTTCTTGTTAGCATTAGTTTAGCATTTTAGTTTTCTTTGTTTTTATTGTTTTAATGGCACCCCCTTCTCACATTCCTTTTTTGGTTTTCTTTGTTTTTATTGTTTTAATGGCACCCCCTCATCATATTTCCTTTCCAGCATCAGCTAAGCGCCTTGGCTTTCTTGTTAGCACTGGCTTAGCACTCTAGCTTTCTTTGTTGTTATTGTTTCAATGGCACCCCCTCATCATATTTCCTTTCCAGCATCAGCTAAGCACTTTGGCTTTCTTGTTAGCACTGGCTTAGCACTCTAGCTTTCTTTGTTGTTATTATTTTAATGGCACCCCCATCTCACATTCCTTTTTTGGTTTTCTTTGTAAGTGGTTAGGTTTAGGATTGGGAGGGGGTCAGGACACCCCCAGCCCAGTGAAGGAAGCCCCCAGGGAACCCCACGCTACCCAGGCGGGTGGACAGGCGGCACGGGCTGGATAGGGGAGAAATAAGTTGGGAGTCCGGTCCCCGAAGGGGGCCGGGCTCCAATGCACTGGCCATGCCTGCTCCCATCCTGGGCGGCAAGGTCCCCCACGGCTTTTTATTGTATTATCTTTTTATAGTCTCATTAATTTGATTTTAAGGTAATATTTAGGACACATCATCAGTAGTGGACCCTGGAATCATTGGATGTTTCGGCCATTATCACTAGACATCCTCTTCCAAGGAAGGCCCTCCCAAGGTTGATCACGCCTTGGAGTGTGTCATCAATTAAATAAGATAATAGTAATTAATTAATGCCTTTCTGGGCTTTAATTTTTAAAGTTTCCTAATAGTAATTAAGTAATGCCTTTCTGGGCTTTAATTTTTAAAGTTTCCAAGAGGCCAATCGGGCCCTGTCAGGTTCAATCGCCTTTTAGAGAGTTAATTAGGCCCTATTTGGGTTCATGGCAATCTAACGTATGTCCGTGACTTTGAGAATTTCACTCAAGAGCCACCCCGGGCGGTCTGCGCTTGGGGGGACGAAGGCAGTGTCCAAAGGTCGCCTGCGAATGCCCCAGCCGCGGAGATGTGGAGGTCTCCGATTGATTGCATGTCTGCACTTGGGGGGACGAAGGCAGTGCCCGAAGGCCGCCTGCGACTACCCCAGCCACGGAGACGCGGAGGTCTCCGATTGATTGCATGATCCATATGTCCTGCCTAACTCACAATTATTAGCTTTAGTTTAGAGTATTAATATCATCTCATAAATGCTTCTCCTTCAGTCGTTTCCTATATTTGTTATTATGTATTCTCACATACCTGCACCTTGTCCTTCGAATGAGGTTTCCTCCCTGGTCTGTCTGCCACCTGCTCCCTGTGCTCCATGTGCTCTGCCTGGTCTGACTTCCTGGTTCCCATCATGCACTTGATCGATCTCCAGGGCAACCACTGTTGTGTCCTTGAACTGTCATCATTAGCTTTAGCCATAGCATAATGTTAGCTTCCATATTAGCATCCATGAAACTCAATATAAAGATGACTAGTCCCATGTACAAATTGTACTTTATCATGTGTCACTGTCATACAATTGTTAGCATTAGCTTAGCACCTTGGCTTTCTTGTTAGCATTAGTTTAGCATTTTAGTTTTCTTTGTTTTTATTGTTTTAATGGCACCCCCTTCTCACATTCCTTTTTTGGTTTTCTTTGTTTTTATTGTTTTAATGGCACCCCCTCATCATATTTCCTTTCCAGCATCAGCTAAGCGCCTTGGCTTTCTTGTTAGCACTGGCTTAGCACTCTAGCTTTCTTTGTTGTTATTGTTTCAATGGCACCCCCTCATCATATTTCCTTTCCAGCATCAGCTAAGCACTTTGGCTTTCTTGTTAGCACTGGCTTAGCACTCTAGCTTTCTTTGTTGTTATTATTTTAATGGCACCCCCATCTCACATTCCTTTTTTGGTTTTCTTTGTAAGTGGTTAGGTTTAGGATTGGGAGGGGGTCAGGACACCCCCAGCCCAGTGAAGGAAGCCCCCAGGGAACCCCACGCTACCCAGGCGGGTGGACAGGCGGCACGGGCTGGATAGGGGAGAAATAAGTTGGGAGTCCGGTCCCCGAAGGGGGCCGGGCTCCAATGCACTGGCCATGCCTGCTCCCATCCTGGGCGGCAAGGTCCCCCACGGCTTTTTATTGTATTATCTTTTTATAGTCTCATTAATTTGATTTTAAGGTAATATTTAGGACACATCATCAGTAGTGGACCCTGGAATCATTGGATGTTTCGGCCATTATCACTAGACATCCTCTTCCAAGGAAGGCCCTCCCAAGGTTGATCACGCCTTGGAGTGTGTCATCAATTAAATAAGATAATAGTAATTAATTAATGCCTTTCTGGGCTTTAATTTTTAAAGTTTCCTAATAGTAATTAAGTAATGCCTTTCTGGGCTTTAATTTTTAAAGTTTCCAAGAGGCCAATCGGGCCCTGTCAGGTTCAATCGCCTTTTAGAGAGTTAATTAGGCCCTATTTGGGTTCATGGCAATCTAACGTATGTCCGTGACTTTGAGAATTTCACTCAAGAGCCACCCCGGGCGGTCTGCGCTTGGGGGGACGAAGGCAGTGTCCAAAGGTCGCCTGCGAATGCCCCAGCCGCGGAGATGTGGAGGTCTCCGATTGATTGCATGTCTGCACTTGGGGGGACGAAGGCAGTGCCCGAAGGCCGCCTGCGACTACCCCAGCCACGGAGACGCGGAGGTCTCCGATTGATTGCATGATCCATATGTCCTGCCTAACTCACAATTATTAGCTTTAGTTTAGAGTATTAATATCATCTCATAAATGCTTCTCCTTCAGTCGTTTCCTATATTTGTTATTATGTATTCTCACATACCTGCACCTTGTCCTTCGAATGAGGTTTCCTCCCTGGTCTGTCTGCCACCTGCTCCCTGTGCTCCATGTGCTCTGCCTGGTCTGACTTCCTGGTTCCCATCATGCACTTGATCGATCTCCAGGGCAACCACTGTTGTGTCCTTGAACTGTCATCATTAGCTTTAGCCATAGCATAATGTTAGCTTCCATATTAGCATCCATGAAACTCAATATAAAGATGACTAGTCCCATGTACAAATTGTACTTTATCATGTGTCACTGTCATACAATTGTTAGCATTAGCTTAGCACCTTGGCTTTCTTGTTAGCATTAGTTTAGCATTTTAGTTTTCTTTGTTTTTATTGTTTTAATGGCACCCCCTTCTCACATTCCTTTTTTGGTTTTCTTTGTTTTTATTGTTTTAATGGCACCCCCTCATCATATTTCCTTTCCAGCATCAGCTAAGCGCCTTGGCTTTCTTGTTAGCACTGGCTTAGCACTCTAGCTTTCTTTGTTGTTATTGTTTCAATGGCACCCCCTCATCATATTTCCTTTCCAGCATCAGCTAAGCACTTTGGCTTTCTTGTTAGCACTGGCTTAGCACTCTAGCTTTCTTTGTTGTTATTATTTTAATGGCACCCCCATCTCACATTCCTTTTTTGGTTTTCTTTGTAAGTGGTTAGGTTTAGGATTGGGAGGGGGTCAGGACACCCCCAGCCCAGTGAAGGAAGCCCCCAGGGAACCCCACGCTACCCAGGCGGGTGGACAGGCGGCACGGGCTGGATAGGGGAGAAATAAGTTGGGAGTCCGGTCCCCGAAGGGGGCCGGGCTCCAATGCACTGGCCATGCCTGCTCCCATCCTGGGCGGCAAGGTCCCCCACGGCTTTTTATTGTATTATCTTTTTATAGTCTCATTAATTTGATTTTAAGGTAATATTTAGGACACATCATCAGTAGTGGACCCTGGAATCATTGGATGTTTCGGCCATTATCACTAGACATCCTCTTCCAAGGAAGGCCCTCCCAAGGTTGATCACGCCTTGGAGTGTGTCATCAATTAAATAAGATAATAGTAATTAATTAATGCCTTTCTGGGCTTTAATTTTTAAAGTTTCCTAATAGTAATTAAGTAATGCCTTTCTGGGCTTTAATTTTTAAAGTTTCCAAGAGGCCAATCGGGCCCTGTCAGGTTCAATCGCCTTTTAGAGAGTTAATTAGGCCCTATTTGGGTTCATGGCAATCTAACGTATGTCCGTGACTTTGAGAATTTCACTCAAGAGCCACCCCGGGCGGTCTGCGCTTGGGGGGACGAAGGCAGTGTCCAAAGGTCGCCTGCGAATGCCCCAGCCGCGGAGATGTGGAGGTCTCCGATTGATTGCATGTCTGCACTTGGGGGGACGAAGGCAGTGCCCGAAGGCCGCCTGCGACTACCCCAGCCACGGAGACGCGGAGGTCTCCGATTGATTGCATGATCCATATGTCCTGCCTAACTCACAATTATTAGCTTTAGTTTAGAGTATTAATATCATCTCATAAATGCTTCTCCTTCAGTCGTTTCCTATATTTGTTATTATGTATTCTCACATACCTGCACCTTGTCCTTCGAATGAGGTTTCCTCCCTGGTCTGTCTGCCACCTGCTCCCTGTGCTCCATGTGCTCTGCCTGGTCTGACTTCCTGGTTCCCATCATGCACTTGATCGATCTCCAGGGCAACCACTGTTGTGTCCTTGAACTGTCATCATTAGCTTTAGCCATAGCATAATGTTAGCTTCCATATTAGCATCCATGAAACTCAATATAAAGATGACTAGTCCCATGTACAAATTGTACTTTATCATGTGTCACTGTCATACAATTGTTAGCATTAGCTTAGCACCTTGGCTTTCTTGTTAGCATTAGTTTAGCATTTTAGTTTTCTTTGTTTTTATTGTTTTAATGGCAGGGTTAGGGTTAGGGTTAGGGGTTAGGGTTAGGGTTAGGGGGTTAGGTGTTAGGAAACTATAGCTTAGATGTTTTTTAATTCAAACTTTGGTGCACGGTCCTAGGAATTACTGAAGCATCCCATCTCCACTTACTCCGCTCTTCTCCTTCTCTCCAGCATACTCCTCTTCTTCTTGGGTGCGTCTTGTACCTTCTTCCATATGTTGTCAATCATAAAACCATCCCCCAATGTCTTTATTCCCCCCAGGCCATAAGGCAGACTCATTGAAAGTTCCAGCACTGTCACCAATACTAAAAAGGTCCCAAAGCCATATTTCTCCCATGACTCCCTGGAGGGGATGTGACCTCCAAGAGAAAAGGTTTTTATCGTTTTTGATTTTCTTATTCATTTTCAACAATAATCACACTCCATGCAGTTAGTAATTATAATGAATCCTCACACTGTTAGTGTTACACTCTGTTCAAAACAACCTCCATGCAGTTCTGTCATGGGGACTTATGGCAATCAGGGAAACATACTCAATATTGACAAGTAGTCTTTATATTTTTTTTTTTTTTTTTTTTTTTTTTTTTTTTTCGGTGACAGTTTGCTTAGAAATATAATTATGATCTGTTCACAGAATTTATGTTATAAAACAAACAACAGGTTTCCAGACCATTTTTTCTTTTTGAACTTTCTTTATTTCTCACCATACTTTCAAAGCCTGACCTATAATTCTAAGGATTCTCCCTCCCTCAGACATTGGAGTCTTAATTGATTATTCCAAACCATATACTGCATATACTTAATATTAACAACATCAAAGAAATACCAAATGTACTAAAAATTCTACACCCACAAAAGAAATATTTAAAAATGACAATAACATCCTGGCATCAAACTCTCTCCATCTTACTCCGCTGACCGACCGACCAGCCCGGGTTGGCCTGTAGGCTCACGATGCTCAGGGCCTCCTCTGTGCGTTCCCTGAAGTGAGTGGCCACTGTGGAGCGCAGCTGATCTGCCCGTGTGGCATACCGGTGTTGCTGCAAGCGCGCTCCCAAACAGGCCCAAATTCCCCCCACATACATTAGCCCACAATACTACATCGTAAGACCCACGCTGAGTCGCAGGCCTTCACACCAGCTGTCAAAGATACTTTTAGCCGTCTCACTCGTCCAATGAATGCCATCAGCTGTGGTATGGAAGTATTGTTGAGGTATACACGGTAAATAATTATAATGTGTACTGATGAAGTTATTGATCATAGTGAGATTTGACTGTTGGAGTTTGGATAGTGATCTGGAAAAGTGAATGTGGGCTACAAAAATGTCCGCACTCGGAAACACGGCTTTCGCCCCATTCACCACCTTGCGTAGTTGTTTAATTGAGGTCTTCTGGGGGTCCTGATCCTTATTATTAAGGCCTACAGACAAGATCACCATTTCCGCATTTTCACACACCGGCGTCATTTCCAACAGGTTGAAGAAATGGTAAAAGTTCGCACCCGGGTAGCTCTCCACCTGAATCTGATCATTCTCAAAGGGGGGTATTCTATTTAGATTGGAGTCCCCCAAGAAAACTACCGGTTTATCAACTTTGATTCTCCAATCCTGTAATTTCCTACTAGGTCTCGCCCGATGGTACGTAGGTGTATAGTAACCCCCCTCTGCGCCCCTCGTCTCCGCCTCCGCCCCGACCGGCTCTCCCTTTCCTGTAAGCCCGCGCCCGCTATGAGACTCCCTCTGCTTTATTTGCCGCACGGTTTTAAATTCTGCCACCGAGCCCTCGCTCTCATTATCCTCCTCATTCAGGTGAAAATTACTCTTAATATTATAATAGTGGGGATCAGAGCGGTCCAATGAGTCACTGCTCAGGTTTCCCGCCGGCTCCTGCTGTTGCAGGGCCTCAATCGTCATTTCACCCACTACCTTGTCACCTGTTTTAGCAGAGGTTTGGATTTTTACTCGCTTTTGTTGTTTCATTATAGGGTCTGGACCATTCGTCCGGTCTCCTGCGCGAGACGTGGAGCAGGAAACTGAAGGGGTGGCAGGCTCAGATGTCAACCTGTTCGCGGCCGTTAAGGGCAAGTCACAGCGCACAATATTTCTAGGACGCACAGGGGGAGAGCACAAAGAGGCAGGCAGAATGTCATCGGTTTCATCTAAATCAACCACCACGTTTGATCTAATTCTGGCTGTTGTCTCCACCCTACTCCCACCCTCTCCCGTCTTCCCCCCATCTACATTTCTCCCCTTCGGGAGAGCTCCCGCGGTGGCCGGCGCACGGGCATTCACAGTCTGAAGCTCATTCAGCTCTTCTACAATAGTTTTCCTTTTTCCCAACGATAGGTTTTTCTGATAGGAAACATTTTGTGTATTGCTGCTGCTAGCAGTCTGGTTTTTCACCACTGTAGGTAAGGGCGGAAATTCATTATCATTTCTCAGATCAATCGGCATTGCCCCCGATCTTCCCCCCCTCTGTACTGTATTCTGTTCCCGTGTGTAGCCGGCCTCCGAGCGGGCCCTCCCTCCACCCTCTTCCCCTGACGATTTAAGCAGAGTTTCAATTGTTGATATTGTAGAAACTCGTAAGCGAGCCCCGTATCTTTTAAAAGCCCACGTCTTTGCCACTTGGAATGACACCTCAGTCTTTCTAGTTCCTTTTAAAGATTCAATAATAGTGGCATAATGATCATAAAGAATATCTAGATTTTTGGACATCCAAGAGTCTGTGTTTTGATCAAGTTGCCTCCTAACTTGTTCTGTGGGCACAGCCGGTTTTATAAAACTAGAGAGCCTGGACACCTGTTTAATCATACCCCTGGGGTACAAGCCCGTGTCGCGTGCTTCTTCAATCACACTTTTATGGTGTACTGTCCGTATTAATTTAAATATATTCTTCGCACTCGTCCTTGTGTCAGTATCAAGTGCACGCTTTGGTGCGGGGGCATCTTGTCCTCCTTGTTGTCTGATACGTCTCATGTTCGGGCGACCCCATCCCTCCCCGTGCCTCGTCCCCTCCCGACCTCCAGCATGCGTAGCCAGACCGTCACCAGACAAACTTTCACCTAAGGTTTCAAAGTTATTGTTTTGTACCTTATATTTGTCAGTGGGGAGCTCACCTGAGTTTCTTTGTGTTTGTTGGACCACTCGATTCAGGCTCAGTGATCTCTGCCTCCTCCGTGCTCTTCGCTGGTGGCGTGGAAACGTCCATCCGCCATCCTGCGTGTCGTTTTCTGGCAGTCGTGGCGTTTCCGACCGGTGTGCCTCCATCCTGGACCCGAACAATATGGTAGTCCCACCGACCACGGGCGTCCCCGCGTCAGTGTCTGTTGGTCGGTGTAGACTCAAAAGACAAGAGGGTTTAGGTGCACAAACCGATGCCTCGCTCAGATCCAACGCCACCTCTCACTACCCGTTTAGAGTTCACGGCCACTTTGCTACAGGTGAATAAAAACTCCCCACTTTACAGTTGTAAAAAAAGTTTGTCAATTAAAATAGTCTTTATGTGACTGGGCTAAACAAAATTACTTGTCGCCCATCTCTGGAAGGGCTAAAAAAAGTCGCCTTTCTTCCAATAAGTTTGGTCTAGCGTCCCTGACGTTTCGCGGAGTTACCGCTTCTTCAGAGGGATACATGCTACTAGGTGTCCGGAAGGAGCGAGGCATTTAAATACATTTCCTGGGAGATGCCCAAGTCCTGGGCCCCTCCCAGGATTGGTAATCATAGGTTACATGGGTATTACATGTGACCAAATCCCTCCCCAATAAAAGGTGTCCAGGCCTCTCTCTAAAAAAACAACAAAATTAAAAATAAGAATAAAAACCTTTAAAAATATCATATGGAATTAATAAGAGAAAATAAAAATAACCATAAAAAATTGTAAAAAGAATATAAACCCATGATATAATTTTTATAATTAAAAACATCATCCTGCTGAGGATGGTTTAATAAAATATATGTATATATGTACACATATAAAAAGACATTATTTTATAAGAAAGAAGGTGAACACAAAATAATATCTTCTAAAAAGCAAGAGGGATGGAAAAAAAACAAAGCTAAAGTTAAGACAAATATAGATCAAATGGGAATGGAGAGGAAAAATATAATTGAAAAACTAGGTAAGGGAGTGGGGTCCGGAGGGAGTCTTAGGGCTGTCGCGGACCGGGGGGAGAACCCGACAACGGGTAACATCCGGAGCAGGAACGTGAAAAACAGGGAAAGAAAGAAAAAAGAAAATACATAAAAAAATCTACAAAAACTAAATAAACAATCAATCCATATTCACCTTCATTCCAAAAATAAAAAGGCTATATAAGGCAACCCATAATAATAAGAACCCTATATTAAAAATGGCTTTTTAAGACCAATTGAATAAATAATCAGCGAAAACCACAACTTGAAGGGCTGCTTTTCCTATTGCACTAGGACAGCCATTATACTCCCCAATAGATGATGGGGGGAAGACATCACTACAACGAAATCAGGTAAAAGGTCCAGTCGGTCAGCGGAGGCCTCAAAATAAATAAGAGGGCAAATTAATTCTTATTTCATGGCCACCTTACCCCAAATGCTTGGCATTATAAGATATTAACTCCCCACCATGAGGTTTAAGTTTCCCAAATGCAGTTACCAACTGTTAATATTTCCCCCAAGATGTTAAGTTTAGGGTCATGCGGTCTGGGCAGGGTCATCTTCCCTTTTAATTCTCCCGTTCTAATAGTGTCTGCCAAGCCAAAGTGGTTAGGTTTAGGGCCATGTGTCTGGTTAAGACCATCCTCCAAATTATCCACATTCTAGTGACACTTTCTTAAGGCAAAATGGTTAGGTTTAGGATCCAGTAGCCTGGGTAGGCTCATCCCACAGGTTATACACAATGAAGATACAAAAAAAGAAATTGTTAAATTCAGATTATTAGATCTTTTTGAAAAAAAACAATTCAATAAACTCAGTAATCTCCATTTGTCCCAAGGAGATGCTGTTTTATGTTTCAAGGAGTAGTCAGTCTGTTTATTAAGAGGTCCTTTTAGGAATCGTGGATGGATGTCAGATACAAATTCCTGGCACAGGCTGGTTAGGTGTTAGGAAACTATAGCTTAGATGTTTTTTAATTCAAACTTTGGTGCACGGTCCTAGGAATTACTGAAGCATCCCATCTCCACTTACTCCGCTCTTCTCCTTCTCTCCAGCATACTCCTCTTCTTCTTGGGTGCGTCTTGTACCTTCTTCCATATGTTGTCAATCATAAAACCATCCCCCAATGTCTTTATTCCCCCCAGGCCATAAGGCAGACTCATTGAAAGTTCCAGCACTGTCACCAATACTAAAAAGGTCCCAAAGCCATATTTCTCCCATGACTCCCTGGAGGGGATGTGACCTCCAAGAGAAAAGGTTTTTATCGTTTTTGATTTTCTTATTCATTTTCAACAATAATCACACTCCATGCAGTTAGTAATTATAATGAATCCTCACACTGTTAGTGTTACACTCTGTTCAAAACAACCTCCATGCAGTTCTGTCATGGGGACCTATGGCAATCAGGGAAACATACTCAATATTGACAAGTAGTCTTTGTATTTTTTTTTTTTTTTTTTTTTTTGTGACATTTTGCTTAGAAATATAATTATGATCTGTTCACAGAATTTATGTTATAAAACAAACAACAGGTTTCCAGACCATTTTTTCTTTTTGAACTTTCTTTATTTCTCACCATACTTTCAAAGCCTGACCTATAATTCTAAAGATTCTCCCTCCCAAAGACATTGGGGTCTTAATTGATTATTTCAAACCATATACTGCATATACTTAATATTGACAATATCAAAGAAATACCAAATGTACTAAAAATTCTACACCCACAAAAGAAATATTTAAAAATGACAATAACATCCTGGCATCAAACTCTCTCCATCTTACTCCGCTGACCGACCGACCAGCCCGGGTTGGCCTGTAGGCTCACGATGCTCAGGGCCTCCTCTGTGCGTTCCCTGAAGTGAGTGGCCACTGTGGAGCGCAGCTGATCTGCCCGTGTGGCATACCGGTGTTGCTGCAAGCGCGCTCCCAAACAGGCCCAAATTCCCCCCACATACATTAGCCCACAATACTACATCGTAAGACCCACGCTGAGTCGCAGGCCTTCACACCAGCTGTCAAAGATACTTTTAGCCGTCTCACTCGTCCAATGAATGCCATCAGCTGTGGTATGGAAGTATTGTTGAGGTATACACGGTAAATAATTATAATGTGTACTGATGAAGTTATTGATCATAGTGAGATTTGACTGTTGGAGTTTGGATAGTGATCTGGAAAAGTGAATGTGGGCTACAAAAATGTCCGCACTCGGAAACACGGCTTTCGCCCCATTCACCACCTTGCGTAGTTGTTTAATTGAGGTCTTCTGGGGGTCCTGATCCTTATTATTAAGGCCTACAGACAAGATCACCATTTCCGCATTTTCACACACCGGCGTCATTTCCAACAGGTTGAAGAAATGGTAAAAGTTCGCACCCGGGTAGCTCTCCACCTGAATCTGATCATTCTCAAAGGGGGGTATTCTATTTAGATTGGAGTCCCCCAAGAAAACTACCGGTTTATCAACTTTGATTCTCCAATCCTGTAATTTCCTACTAGGTCTCGCCCGATGGTACGTAGGTGTATAGTAACCCCCCTCTGCGCCCCTCGTCTCCGCCTCCGCCCCGACCGGCTCTCCCTTTCCTGTAAGCCCGCGCCCGCTATGAGACTCCCTCTGCTTTATTTGCCGCACGGTTTTAAATTCTGCCACCGAGCCCTCGCTCTCATTATCCTCCTCATTCAGGTGAAAATTACTCTTAATATTATAATAGTGGGGATCAGAGCGGTCCAATGAGTCACTGCTCAGGTTTCCCGCCGGCTCCTGCTGTTGCAGGGCCTCAATCGTCATTTCACCCACTACCTTGTCACCTGTTTTAGCAGAGGTTTGGATTTTTACTCGCTTTTGTTGTTTCATTATAGGGTCTGGACCATTCGTCCGGTCTCCTGCGCGAGACGTGGAGCAGGAAACTGAAGGGGTGGCAGGCTCAGATGTCAACCTGTTCGCGGCCGTTAAGGGCAAGTCACAGCGCACAATATTTCTAGGACGCACAGGGGGAGAGCACAAAGAGGCAGGCAGAATGTCATCGGTTTCATCTAAATCAACCACCACGTTTGATCTAATTCTGGCTGTTGTCTCCACCCTACTCCCACCCTCTCCCGTCTTCCCCCCATCTACATTTCTCCCCTTCGGGAGAGCTCCCGCGGTGGCCGGCGCACGGGCATTCACAGTCTGAAGCTCATTCAGCTCTTCTACAATAGTTTTCCTTTTTCCCAACGATAGGTTTTTCTGATAGGAAACATTTTGTGTATTGCTGCTGCTAGCAGTCTGGTTTTTCACCACTGTAGGTAAGGGCGGAAATTCATTATCATTTCTCAGATCAATCGGCATTGCCCCCGATCTTCCCCCCCTCTGTACTGTATTCTGTTCCCGTGTGTAGCCGGCCTCCGAGCGGGCCCTCCCTCCACCCTCTTCCCCTGACGATTTAAGCAGAGTTTCAATTGTTGATATTGTAGAAACTCGTAAGCGAGCCCCGTATCTTTTAAAAGCCCACGTCTTTGCCACTTGGAATGACACCTCAGTCTTTCTAGTTCCTTTTAAAGATTCAATAATAGTGGCATAATGATCATAAAGAATATCTAGATTTTTGGACATCCAAGAGTCTGTGTTTTGATCAAGTTGCCTCCTAACTTGTTCTGTGGGCACAGCCGGTTTTATAAAACTAGAGAGCCTGGACACCTGTTTAATCATACCCCTGGGGTACAAGCCCGTGTCGCGTGCTTCTTCAATCACACTTTTATGGTGTACTGTCCGTATTAATTTAAATATATTCTTCGCACTCGTCCTTGTGTCAGTATCAAGTGCACGCTTTGGTGCGGGGGCATCTTGTCCTCCTTGTTGTCTGATACGTCTCATGTTCGGGCGACCCCATCCCTCCCCGTGCCTCGTCCCCTCCCGACCTCCAGCATGCGTAGCCAGACCGTCACCAGACAAACTTTCACCTAAGGTTTCAAAGTTATTGTTTTGTACCTTATATTTGTCAGTGGGGAGCTCACCTGAGTTTCTTTGTGTTTGTTGGACCACTCGATTCAGGCTCAGTGATCTCTGCCTCCTCCGTGCTCTTCGCTGGTGGCGTGGAAACGTCCATCCGCCATCCTGCGTGTCGTTTTCTGGCAGTCGTGGCGTTTCCGACCGGTGTGCCTCCATCCTGGACCCGAACAATATGGTAGTCCCACCGACCACGGGCGTCCCCGCGTCAGTGTCTGTTGGTCGGTGTAGACTCAAAAGACAAGAGGGTTTAGGTGCACAAACCGATGCCTCGCTCAGATCCAACGCCACCTCTCACTACCCGTTTAGAGTTCACGGCCACTTTGCTACAGGTGAATAAAAACTCCCCACTTTACAGTTGTAAAAAAAGTTTGTCAATTAAAATAGTCTTTATGTGACTGGGCTAAACAAAATTACTTGTCGCCCATCTCTGGAAGGGCTAAAAAAAGTCGCCTTTCTTCCAATAAGTTTGGTCTAGCGTCCCTGACGTTTCGCGGAGTTACCGCTTCTTCAGAGGGATACATGCTACTAGGTGTCCGGAAGGAGCGAGGCATTTAAATACATTTCCTGGGAGATGCCCAAGTCCTGGGCCCCTCCCAGGATTGGTAATCATAGGTTACATGGGTATTACATGTGACCAAATCCCTCCCCAATAAAAGGTGTCCAGGCCTCTCTCTAAAAAAACAACAAAATTAAAAATAAGAATAAAAACCTTTAAAAATATCATATGGAATTAATAAGAGAAAATAAAAATAACCATAAAAAATTGTAAAAAGAATATAAACCCATGATATAATTTTTATAATTAAAAACATCATCCTGCTGAGGATGGTTTAATAAAATATATGTATATATGTACACATATAAAAAGACATTATTTTATAAGAAAGAAGGTGAACACAAAATAATATCTTCTAAAAAGCAAGAGGGATGGAAAAAAAACAAAGCTAAAGTTAAGACAAATATAGATCAAATGGGAATGGAGAGGAAAAATATAATTGAAAAACTAGGTAAGGGAGTGGGGTCCGGAGGGAGTCTTAGGGCTGTCGCGGACCGGGGGGAGAACCCGACAACGGGTAACATCCGGAGCAGGAACGTGAAAAACAGGGAAAGAAAGAAAAAAGAAAATACATAAAAAAATCTACAAAAACTAAATAAACAATCAATCCATATTCACCTTCATTCCAAAAATAAAAAGGCTATATAAGGCAACCCATAATAATAAGAACCCTATATTAAAAATGGCTTTTTAAGACCAATTGAATAAATAATCAGCGAAAACCACAACTTGAAGGGCTGCTTTTCCTATTGCACTAGGACAGCCATTATACTCCCCAATAGATGATGGGGGGAAGACATCACTACAACGAAATCAGGTAAAAGGTCCAGTCGGTCAGCGGAGGCCTCAAAATAAATAAGAGGGCAAATTAATTCTTATTTCATGGCCACCTTACCCCAAATGCTTGGCATTATAAGATATTAACTCCCCACCATGAGGTTTAAGTTTCCCAAATGCAGTTACCAACTGTTAATATTTCCCCCAAGATGTTAAGTTTAGGGTCATGCGGTCTGGGCAGGGTCATCTTCCCTTTTAATTCTCCCGTTCTAATAGTGTCTGCCAAGCCAAAGTGGTTAGGTTTAGGGCCATGTGTCTGGTTAAGACCATCCTCCAAATTATCCACATTCTAGTGACACTTTCTTAAGGCAAAATGGTTAGGTTTAGGATCCAGTAGCCTGGGTAGGCTCATCCCACAGGTTATACACAATGAAGATACAAAAAAAGAAATTGTTAAATTCAGATTATTAGATCTTTTTGAAAAAAAACAATTCAATAAACTCAGTAATCTCCATTTGTCCCAAGGAGATGCTGTTTTATGTTTCAAGGAGTAGTCAGTCTGTTTATTAAGAGGTCCTTTTAGGAATCGTGGATGGATGTCAGATACAAATTCCTGGCACAGGCTGGTTAGGTGTTAGGAAACTATAGCTTAGATGTTTTTTAATTCAAACTTTGGTGCACGGTCCTAGGAATTACTGAAGCATCCCATCTCCACTTACTCCGCTCTTCTCCTTCTCTCCAGCATACTCCTCTTCTTCTTGGGTGCGTCTTGTACCTTCTTCCATATGTTGTCAATCATAAAACCATCCCCCAATGTCTTTATTCCCCCCAGGCCATAAGGCAGACTCATTGAAAGTTCCAGCACTGTCACCAATACTAAAAAGGTCCCAAAGCCATATTTCTCCCATGACTCCCTGGAGGGGATGTGACCTCCAAGAGAAAAGGTTTTTATCGTTTTTGATTTTCTTATTCATTTTCAACAATAATCACACTCCATGCAGTTAGTAATTATAATGAATCCTCACACTGTTAGTGTTACACTCTGTTCAAAACAACCTCCATGCAGTTCTGTCATGGGGACCTATGGCAATCAGGGAAACATACTCAATATTGACAAGTAGTCTTTGTATTTTTTTTTTTTTTTTTTTTTTTTTTTTTGTGACATTTTGCTTAGAAATATAATTATGATCTGTTCACAGAATTTATGTTATAAAACAAACAACAGGTTTCCAGACCATTTTTTCTTTTTGAACTTTCTTTATTTCTCACCATACTTTCAAAGCCTGACCTATAATTCTAAAGATTCTCCCTCCCAAAGACATTGGGGTCTTAATTGATTATTTCAAACCATATACTGCATATACTTAATATTGACAATATCAAAGAAATACCAAATGTACTAAAAATTCTACACCCACAAAAGAAATATTTAAAAATGACAATAACATCCTGGCATCAAACTCTCTCCATCTTACTCCGCTGACCGACCGACCAGCCCGGGTTGGCCTGTAGGCTCACGATGCTCAGGGCCTCCTCTGTGCGTTCCCTGAAGTGAGTGGCCACTGTGGAGCGCAGCTGATCTGCCCGTGTGGCATACCGGTGTTGCTGCAAGCGCGCTCCCAAACAGGCCCAAATTCCCCCCACATACATTAGCCCACAATACTACATCGTAAGACCCACGCTGAGTCGCAGGCCTTCACACCAGCTGTCAAAGATACTTTTAGCCGTCTCACTCGTCCAATGAATGCCATCAGCTGTGGTATGGAAGTATTGTTGAGGTATACACGGTAAATAATTATAATGTGTACTGATGAAGTTATTGATCATAGTGAGATTTGACTGTTGGAGTTTGGATAGTGATCTGGAAAAGTGAATGTGGGCTACAAAAATGTCCGCACTCGGAAACACGGCTTTCGCCCCATTCACCACCTTGCGTAGTTGTTTAATTGAGGTCTTCTGGGGGTCCTGATCCTTATTATTAAGGCCTACAGACAAGATCACCATTTCCGCATTTTCACACACCGGCGTCATTTCCAACAGGTTGAAGAAATGGTAAAAGTTCGCACCCGGGTAGCTCTCCACCTGAATCTGATCATTCTCAAAGGGGGGTATTCTATTTAGATTGGAGTCCCCCAAGAAAACTACCGGTTTATCAACTTTGATTCTCCAATCCTGTAATTTCCTACTAGGTCTCGCCCGATGGTACGTAGGTGTATAGTAACCCCCCTCTGCGCCCCTCGTCTCCGCCTCCGCCCCGACCGGCTCTCCCTTTCCTGTAAGCCCGCGCCCGCTATGAGACTCCCTCTGCTTTATTTGCCGCACGGTTTTAAATTCTGCCACCGAGCCCTCGCTCTCATTATCCTCCTCATTCA
Source organism: Rhamphochromis longiceps (assembly GCF_057381845.1). Classification (NCBI taxonomy): domain Eukaryota; kingdom Metazoa; phylum Chordata; class Actinopteri; order Cichliformes; family Cichlidae; genus Rhamphochromis; species Rhamphochromis longiceps. The sequence continues at coordinate 455,081 of NC_140570.1, read as the reverse complement.
GGTGAAAATTACTCTTAATATTATAATAGTGGGGATCAGAGCGGTCCAATGAGTCACTGCTCAGGTTTCCCGCCGGCTCCTGCTGTTGCAGGGCCTCAATCGTCATTTCACCCACTACCTTGTCACCTGTTTTAGCAGAGGTTTGGATTTTTACTCGCTTTTGTTGTTTCATTATAGGGTCTGGACCATTCGTCCGGTCTCCTGCGCGAGACGTGGAGCAGGAAACTGAAGGGGTGGCAGGCTCAGATGTCAACCTGTTCGCGGCCGTTAAGGGCAAGTCACAGCGCACAATATTTCTAGGACGCACAGGGGGAGAGCACAAAGAGGCAGGCAGAATGTCATCGGTTTCATCTAAATCAACCACCACGTTTGATCTAATTCTGGCTGTTGTCTCCACCCTACTCCCACCCTCTCCCGTCTTCCCCCCATCTACATTTCTCCCCTTCGGGAGAGCTCCCGCGGTGGCCGGCGCACGGGCATTCACAGTCTGAAGCTCATTCAGCTCTTCTACAATAGTTTTCCTTTTTCCCAACGATAGGTTTTTCTGATAGGAAACATTTTGTGTATTGCTGCTGCTAGCAGTCTGGTTTTTCACCACTGTAGGTAAGGGCGGAAATTCATTATCATTTCTCAGATCAATCGGCATTGCCCCCGATCTTCCCCCCCTCTGTACTGTATTCTGTTCCCGTGTGTAGCCGGCCTCCGAGCGGGCCCTCCCTCCACCCTCTTCCCCTGACGATTTAAGCAGAGTTTCAATTGTTGATATTGTAGAAACTCGTAAGCGAGCCCCGTATCTTTTAAAAGCCCACGTCTTTGCCACTTGGAATGACACCTCAGTCTTTCTAGTTCCTTTTAAAGATTCAATAATAGTGGCATAATGATCATAAAGAATATCTAGATTTTTGGACATCCAAGAGTCTGTGTTTTGATCAAGTTGCCTCCTAACTTGTTCTGTGGGCACAGCCGGTTTTATAAAACTAGAGAGCCTGGACACCTGTTTAATCATACCCCTGGGGTACAAGCCCGTGTCGCGTGCTTCTTCAATCACACTTTTATGGTGTACTGTCCGTATTAATTTAAATATATTCTTCGCACTCGTCCTTGTGTCAGTATCAAGTGCACGCTTTGGTGCGGGGGCATCTTGTCCTCCTTGTTGTCTGATACGTCTCATGTTCGGGCGACCCCATCCCTCCCCGTGCCTCGTCCCCTCCCGACCTCCAGCATGCGTAGCCAGACCGTCACCAGACAAACTTTCACCTAAGGTTTCAAAGTTATTGTTTTGTACCTTATATTTGTCAGTGGGGAGCTCACCTGAGTTTCTTTGTGTTTGTTGGACCACTCGATTCAGGCTCAGTGATCTCTGCCTCCTCCGTGCTCTTCGCTGGTGGCGTGGAAACGTCCATCCGCCATCCTGCGTGTCGTTTTCTGGCAGTCGTGGCGTTTCCGACCGGTGTGCCTCCATCCTGGACCCGAACAATATGGTAGTCCCACCGACCACGGGCGTCCCCGCGTCAGTGTCTGTTGGTCGGTGTAGACTCAAAAGACAAGAGGGTTTAGGTGCACAAACCGATGCCTCGCTCAGATCCAACGCCACCTCTCACTACCCGTTTAGAGTTCACGGCCACTTTGCTACAGGTGAATAAAAACTCCCCACTTTACAGTTGTAAAAAAAGTTTGTCAATTAAAATAGTCTTTATGTGACTGGGCTAAACAAAATTACTTGTCGCCCATCTCTGGAAGGGCTAAAAAAAGTCGCCTTTCTTCCAATAAGTTTGGTCTAGCGTCCCTGACGTTTCGCGGAGTTACCGCTTCTTCAGAGGGATACATGCTACTAGGTGTCCGGAAGGAGCGAGGCATTTAAATACATTTCCTGGGAGATGCCCAAGTCCTGGGCCCCTCCCAGGATTGGTAATCATAGGTTACATGGGTATTACATGTGACCAAATCCCTCCCCAATAAAAGGTGTCCAGGCCTCTCTCTAAAAAAACAACAAAATTAAAAATAAGAATAAAAACCTTTAAAAATATCATATGGAATTAATAAGAGAAAATAAAAATAACCATAAAAAATTGTAAAAAGAATATAAACCCATGATATAATTTTTATAATTAAAAACATCATCCTGCTGAGGATGGTTTAATAAAATATATGTATATATGTACACATATAAAAAGACATTATTTTATAAGAAAGAAGGTGAACACAAAATAATATCTTCTAAAAAGCAAGAGGGATGGAAAAAAAACAAAGCTAAAGTTAAGACAAATATAGATCAAATGGGAATGGAGAGGAAAAATATAATTGAAAAACTAGGTAAGGGAGTGGGGTCCGGAGGGAGTCTTAGGGCTGTCGCGGACCGGGGGGAGAACCCGACAACGGGTAACATCCGGAGCAGGAACGTGAAAAACAGGGAAAGAAAGAAAAAAGAAAATACATAAAAAAATCTACAAAAACTAAATAAACAATCAATCCATATTCACCTTCATTCCAAAAATAAAAAGGCTATATAAGGCAACCCATAATAATAAGAACCCTATATTAAAAATGGCTTTTTAAGACCAATTGAATAAATAATCAGCGAAAACCACAACTTGAAGGGCTGCTTTTCCTATTGCACTAGGACAGCCATTATACTCCCCAATAGATGATGGGGGGAAGACATCACTACAACGAAATCAGGTAAAAGGTCCAGTCGGTCAGCGGAGGCCTCAAAATAAATAAGAGGGCAAATTAATTCTTATTTCATGGCCACCTTACCCCAAATGCTTGGCATTATAAGATATTAACTCCCCACCATGAGGTTTAAGTTTCCCAAATGCAGTTACCAACTGTTAATATTTCCCCCAAGATGTTAAGTTTAGGGTCATGCGGTCTGGGCAGGGTCATCTTCCCTTTTAATTCTCCCGTTCTAATAGTGTCTGCCAAGCCAAAGTGGTTAGGTTTAGGGCCATGTGTCTGGTTAAGACCATCCTCCAAATTATCCACATTCTAGTGACACTTTCTTAAGGCAAAATGGTTAGGTTTAGGATCCAGTAGCCTGGGTAGGCTCATCCCACAGGTTATACACAATGAAGATACAAAAAAAGAAATTGTTAAATTCAGATTATTAGATCTTTTTGAAAAAAAACAATTCAATAAACTCAGTAATCTCCATTTGTCCCAAGGAGATGCTGTTTTATGTTTCAAGGAGTAGTCAGTCTGTTTATTAAGAGGTCCTTTTAGGAATCGTGGATGGATGTCAGATACAAATTCCTGGCACAGGCTGGTTAGGTGTTAGGAAACTATAGCTTAGATGTTTTTTAATTCAAACTTTGGTGCACGGTCCTAGGAATTACTGAAGCATCCCATCTCCACTTACTCCGCTCTTCTCCTTCTCTCCAGCATACTCCTCTTCTTCTTGGGTGCGTCTTGTACCTTCTTCCATATGTTGTCAATCATAAAACCATCCCCCAATGTCTTTATTCCCCCCAGGCCATAAGGCAGACTCATTGAAAGTTCCAGCACTGTCACCAATACTAAAAAGGTCCCAAAGCCATATTTCTCCCATGACTCCCTGGAGGGGATGTGACCTCCAAGAGAAAAGGTTTTTATCGTTTTTGATTTTCTTATTCATTTTCAACAATAATCACACTCCATGCAGTTAGTAATTATAATGAATCCTCACACTGTTAGTGTTACACTCTGTTCAAAACAACCTCCATGCAGTTCTGTCATGGGGACCTATGGCAATCAGGGAAACATACTCAATATTGACAAGTAGTCTTTGTATTTTTTTTTTTTTTTTTTTTTTTTTTTTTTTGTGACATTTTGCTTAGAAATATAATTATGATCTGTTCACAGAATTTATGTTATAAAACAAACAACAGGTTTCCAGACCATTTTTTCTTTTTGAACTTTCTTTATTTCTCACCATACTTTCAAAGCCTGACCTATAATTCTAAAGATTCTCCCTCCCAAAGACATTGGGGTCTTAATTGATTATTTCAAACCATATACTGCATATACTTAATATTGACAATATCAAAGAAATACCAAATGTACTAAAAATTCTACACCCACAAAAGAAATATTTAAAAATGACAATAACATCCTGGCATCAAACTCTCTCCATCTTACTCCGCTGACCGACCGACCAGCCCGGGTTGGCCTGTAGGCTCACGATGCTCAGGGCCTCCTCTGTGCGTTCCCTGAAGTGAGTGGCCACTGTGGAGCGCAGCTGATCTGCCCGTGTGGCATACCGGTGTTGCTGCAAGCGCGCTCCCAAACAGGCCCAAATTCCCCCCACATACATTAGCCCACAATACTACATCGTAAGACCCACGCTGAGTCGCAGGCCTTCACACCAGCTGTCAAAGATACTTTTAGCCGTCTCACTCGTCCAATGAATGCCATCAGCTGTGGTATGGAAGTATTGTTGAGGTATACACGGTAAATAATTATAATGTGTACTGATGAAGTTATTGATCATAGTGAGATTTGACTGTTGGAGTTTGGATAGTGATCTGGAAAAGTGAATGTGGGCTACAAAAATGTCCGCACTCGGAAACACGGCTTTCGCCCCATTCACCACCTTGCGTAGTTGTTTAATTGAGGTCTTCTGGGGGTCCTGATCCTTATTATTAAGGCCTACAGACAAGATCACCATTTCCGCATTTTCACACACCGGCGTCATTTCCAACAGGTTGAAGAAATGGTAAAAGTTCGCACCCGGGTAGCTCTCCACCTGAATCTGATCATTCTCAAAGGGGGGTATTCTATTTAGATTGGAGTCCCCCAAGAAAACTACCGGTTTATCAACTTTGATTCTCCAATCCTGTAATTTCCTACTAGGTCTCGCCCGATGGTACGTAGGTGTATAGTAACCCCCCTCTGCGCCCCTCGTCTCCGCCTCCGCCCCGACCGGCTCTCCCTTTCCTGTAAGCCCGCGCCCGCTATGAGACTCCCTCTGCTTTATTTGCCGCACGGTTTTAAATTCTGCCACCGAGCCCTCGCTCTCATTATCCTCCTCATTCAGGTGAAAATTACTCTTAATATTATAATAGTGGGGATCAGAGCGGTCCAATGAGTCACTGCTCAGGTTTCCCGCCGGCTCCTGCTGTTGCAGGGCCTCAATCGTCATTTCACCCACTACCTTGTCACCTGTTTTAGCAGAGGTTTGGATTTTTACTCGCTTTTGTTGTTTCATTATAGGGTCTGGACCATTCGTCCGGTCTCCTGCGCGAGACGTGGAGCAGGAAACTGAAGGGGTGGCAGGCTCAGATGTCAACCTGTTCGCGGCCGTTAAGGGCAAGTCACAGCGCACAATATTTCTAGGACGCACAGGGGGAGAGCACAAAGAGGCAGGCAGAATGTCATCGGTTTCATCTAAATCAACCACCACGTTTGATCTAATTCTGGCTGTTGTCTCCACCCTACTCCCACCCTCTCCCGTCTTCCCCCCATCTACATTTCTCCCCTTCGGGAGAGCTCCCGCGGTGGCCGGCGCACGGGCATTCACAGTCTGAAGCTCATTCAGCTCTTCTACAATAGTTTTCCTTTTTCCCAACGATAGGTTTTTCTGATAGGAAACATTTTGTGTATTGCTGCTGCTAGCAGTCTGGTTTTTCACCACTGTAGGTAAGGGCGGAAATTCATTATCATTTCTCAGATCAATCGGCATTGCCCCCGATCTTCCCCCCCTCTGTACTGTATTCTGTTCCCGTGTGTAGCCGGCCTCCGAGCGGGCCCTCCCTCCACCCTCTTCCCCTGACGATTTAAGCAGAGTTTCAATTGTTGATATTGTAGAAACTCGTAAGCGAGCCCCGTATCTTTTAAAAGCCCACGTCTTTGCCACTTGGAATGACACCTCAGTCTTTCTAGTTCCTTTTAAAGATTCAATAATAGTGGCATAATGATCATAAAGAATATCTAGATTTTTGGACATCCAAGAGTCTGTGTTTTGATCAAGTTGCCTCCTAACTTGTTCTGTGGGCACAGCCGGTTTTATAAAACTAGAGAGCCTGGACACCTGTTTAATCATACCCCTGGGGTACAAGCCCGTGTCGCGTGCTTCTTCAATCACACTTTTATGGTGTACTGTCCGTATTAATTTAAATATATTCTTCGCACTCGTCCTTGTGTCAGTATCAAGTGCACGCTTTGGTGCGGGGGCATCTTGTCCTCCTTGTTGTCTGATACGTCTCATGTTCGGGCGACCCCATCCCTCCCCGTGCCTCGTCCCCTCCCGACCTCCAGCATGCGTAGCCAGACCGTCACCAGACAAACTTTCACCTAAGGTTTCAAAGTTATTGTTTTGTACCTTATATTTGTCAGTGGGGAGCTCACCTGAGTTTCTTTGTGTTTGTTGGACCACTCGATTCAGGCTCAGTGATCTCTGCCTCCTCCGTGCTCTTCGCTGGTGGCGTGGAAACGTCCATCCGCCATCCTGCGTGTCGTTTTCTGGCAGTCGTGGCGTTTCCGACCGGTGTGCCTCCATCCTGGACCCGAACAATATGGTAGTCCCACCGACCACGGGCGTCCCCGCGTCAGTGTCTGTTGGTCGGTGTAGACTCAAAAGACAAGAGGGTTTAGGTGCACAAACCGATGCCTCGCTCAGATCCAACGCCACCTCTCACTACCCGTTTAGAGTTCACGGCCACTTTGCTACAGGTGAATAAAAACTCCCCACTTTACAGTTGTAAAAAAAGTTTGTCAATTAAAATAGTCTTTATGTGACTGGGCTAAACAAAATTACTTGTCGCCCATCTCTGGAAGGGCTAAAAAAAGTCGCCTTTCTTCCAATAAGTTTGGTCTAGCGTCCCTGACGTTTCGCGGAGTTACCGCTTCTTCAGAGGGATACATGCTACTAGGTGTCCGGAAGGAGCGAGGCATTTAAATACATTTCCTGGGAGATGCCCAAGTCCTGGGCCCCTCCCAGGATTGGTAATCATAGGTTACATGGGTATTACATGTGACCAAATCCCTCCCCAATAAAAGGTGTCCAGGCCTCTCTCTAAAAAAACAACAAAATTAAAAATAAGAATAAAAACCTTTAAAAATATCATATGGAATTAATAAGAGAAAATAAAAATAACCATAAAAAATTGTAAAAAGAATATAAACCCATGATATAATTTTTATAATTAAAAACATCATCCTGCTGAGGATGGTTTAATAAAATATATGTATATATGTACACATATAAAAAGACATTATTTTATAAGAAAGAAGGTGAACACAAAATAATATCTTCTAAAAAGCAAGAGGGATGGAAAAAAAACAAAGCTAAAGTTAAGACAAATATAGATCAAATGGGAATGGAGAGGAAAAATATAATTGAAAAACTAGGTAAGGGAGTGGGGTCCGGAGGGAGTCTTAGGGCTGTCGCGGACCGGGGGGAGAACCCGACAACGGGTAACATCCGGAGCAGGAACGTGAAAAACAGGGAAAGAAAGAAAAAAGAAAATACATAAAAAAATCTACAAAAACTAAATAAACAATCAATCCATATTCACCTTCATTCCAAAAATAAAAAGGCTATATAAGGCAACCCATAATAATAAGAACCCTATATTAAAAATGGCTTTTTAAGACCAATTGAATAAATAATCAGCGAAAACCACAACTTGAAGGGCTGCTTTTCCTATTGCACTAGGACAGCCATTATACTCCCCAATAGATGATGGGGGGAAGACATCACTACAACGAAATCAGGTAAAAGGTCCAGTCGGTCAGCGGAGGCCTCAAAATAAATAAGAGGGCAAATTAATTCTTATTTCATGGCCACCTTACCCCAAATGCTTGGCATTATAAGATATTAACTCCCCACCATGAGGTTTAAGTTTCCCAAATGCAGTTACCAACTGTTAATATTTCCCCCAAGATGTTAAGTTTAGGGTCATGCGGTCTGGGCAGGGTCATCTTCCCTTTTAATTCTCCCGTTCTAATAGTGTCTGCCAAGCCAAAGTGGTTAGGTTTAGGGCCATGTGTCTGGTTAAGACCATCCTCCAAATTATCCACATTCTAGTGACACTTTCTTAAGGCAAAATGGTTAGGTTTAGGATCCAGTAGCCTGGGTAGGCTCATCCCACAGGTTATACACAATGAAGATACAAAAAAAGAAATTGTTAAATTCAGATTATTAGATCTTTTTGAAAAAAAACAATTCAATAAACTCAGTAATCTCCATTTGTCCCAAGGAGATGCTGTTTTATGTTTCAAGGAGTAGTCAGTCTGTTTATTAAGAGGTCCTTTTAGGAATCGTGGATGGATGTCAGATACAAATTCCTGGCACAGGCTGGTTAGGTGTTAGGAAACTATAGCTTAGATGTTTTTTAATTCAAACTTTGGTGCACGGTCCTAGGAATTACTGAAGCATCCCATCTCCACTTACTCCGCTCTTCTCCTTCTCTCCAGCATACTCCTCTTCTTCTTGGGTGCGTCTTGTACCTTCTTCCATATGTTGTCAATCATAAAACCATCCCCCAATGTCTTTATTCCCCCCAGGCCATAAGGCAGACTCATTGAAAGTTCCAGCACTGTCACCAATACTAAAAAGGTCCCAAAGCCATATTTCTCCCATGACTCCCTGGAGGGGATGTGACCTCCAAGAGAAAAGGTTTTTATCGTTTTTGATTTTCTTATTCATTTTCAACAATAATCACACTCCATGCAGTTAGTAATTATAATGAATCCTCACACTGTTAGTGTTACACTCTGTTCAAAACAACCTCCATGCAGTTCTGTCATGGGGACCTATGGCAATCAGGGAAACATACTCAATATTGACAAGTAGTCTTTGTATTTTTTTTTTTTTTTTTTTTTTTTTTTTTTTTTTTTTTTTTTTTTTTTTTTGTGACATTTTGCTTAGAAATATAATTATGATCTGTTCACAGAATTTATGTTATAAAACAAACAACAGGTTTCCAGACCATTTTTTCTTTTTGAACTTTCTTTATTTCTCACCATACTTTCAAAGCCTGACCTATAATTCTAAAGATTCTCCCTCCCAAAGACATTGGGGTCTTAATTGATTATTTCAAACCATATACTGCATATACTTAATATTGACAATATCAAAGAAATACCAAATGTACTAAAAATTCTACACCCACAAAAGAAATATTTAAAAATGACAATAACATCCTGGCATCAAACTCTCTCCATCTTACTCCGCTGACCGACCGACCAGCCCGGGTTGGCCTGTAGGCTCACGATGCTCAGGGCCTCCTCTGTGCGTTCCCTGAAGTGAGTGGCCACTGTGGAGCGCAGCTGATCTGCCCGTGTGGCATACCGGTGTTGCTGCAAGCGCGCTCCCAAACAGGCCCAAATTCCCCCCACATACATTAGCCCACAATACTACATCGTAAGACCCACGCTGAGTCGCAGGCCTTCACACCAGCTGTCAAAGATACTTTTAGCCGTCTCACTCGTCCAATGAATGCCATCAGCTGTGGTATGGAAGTATTGTTGAGGTATACACGGTAAATAATTATAATGTGTACTGATGAAGTTATTGATCATAGTGAGATTTGACTGTTGGAGTTTGGATAGTGATCTGGAAAAGTGAATGTGGGCTACAAAAATGTCCGCACTCGGAAACACGGCTTTCGCCCCATTCACCACCTTGCGTAGTTGTTTAATTGAGGTCTTCTGGGGGTCCTGATCCTTATTATTAAGGCCTACAGACAAGATCACCATTTCCGCATTTTCACACACCGGCGTCATTTCCAACAGGTTGAAGAAATGGTAAAAGTTCGCACCCGGGTAGCTCTCCACCTGAATCTGATCATTCTCAAAGGGGGGTATTCTATTTAGATTGGAGTCCCCCAAGAAAACTACCGGTTTATCAACTTTGATTCTCCAATCCTGTAATTTCCTACTAGGTCTCGCCCGATGGTACGTAGGTGTATAGTAACCCCCCTCTGCGCCCCTCGTCTCCGCCTCCGCCCCGACCGGCTCTCCCTTTCCTGTAAGCCCGCGCCCGCTATGAGACTCCCTCTGCTTTATTTGCCGCACGGTTTTAAATTCTGCCACCGAGCCCTCGCTCTCATTATCCTCCTCATTCAGGTGAAAATTACTCTTAATATTATAATAGTGGGGATCAGAGCGGTCCAATGAGTCACTGCTCAGGTTTCCCGCCGGCTCCTGCTGTTGCAGGGCCTCAATCGTCATTTCACCCACTACCTTGTCACCTGTTTTAGCAGAGGTTTGGATTTTTACTCGCTTTTGTTGTTTCATTATAGGGTCTGGACCATTCGTCCGGTCTCCTGCGCGAGACGTGGAGCAGGAAACTGAAGGGGTGGCAGGCTCAGATGTCAACCTGTTCGCGGCCGTTAAGGGCAAGTCACAGCGCACAATATTTCTAGGACGCACAGGGGGAGAGCACAAAGAGGCAGGCAGAATGTCATCGGTTTCATCTAAATCAACCACCACGTTTGATCTAATTCTGGCTGTTGTCTCCACCCTACTCCCACCCTCTCCCGTCTTCCCCCCATCTACATTTCTCCCCTTCGGGAGAGCTCCCGCGGTGGCCGGCGCACGGGCATTCACAGTCTGAAGCTCATTCAGCTCTTCTACAATAGTTTTCCTTTTTCCCAACGATAGGTTTTTCTGATAGGAAACATTTTGTGTATTGCTGCTGCTAGCAGTCTGGTTTTTCACCACTGTAGGTAAGGGCGGAAATTCATTATCATTTCTCAGATCAATCGGCATTGCCCCCGATCTTCCCCCCCTCTGTACTGTATTCTGTTCCCGTGTGTAGCCGGCCTCCGAGCGGGCCCTCCCTCCACCCTCTTCCCCTGACGATTTAAGCAGAGTTTCAATTGTTGATATTGTAGAAACTCGTAAGCGAGCCCCGTATCTTTTAAAAGCCCACGTCTTTGCCACTTGGAATGACACCTCAGTCTTTCTAGTTCCTTTTAAAGATTCAATAATAGTGGCATAATGATCATAAAGAATATCTAGATTTTTGGACATCCAAGAGTCTGTGTTTTGATCAAGTTGCCTCCTAACTTGTTCTGTGGGCACAGCCGGTTTTATAAAACTAGAGAGCCTGGACACCTGTTTAATCATACCCCTGGGGTACAAGCCCGTGTCGCGTGCTTCTTCAATCACACTTTTATGGTGTACTGTCCGTATTAATTTAAATATATTCTTCGCACTCGTCCTTGTGTCAGTATCAAGTGCACGCTTTGGTGCGGGGGCATCTTGTCCTCCTTGTTGTCTGATACGTCTCATGTTCGGGCGACCCCATCCCTCCCCGTGCCTCGTCCCCTCCCGACCTCCAGCATGCGTAGCCAGACCGTCACCAGACAAACTTTCACCTAAGGTTTCAAAGTTATTGTTTTGTACCTTATATTTGTCAGTGGGGAGCTCACCTGAGTTTCTTTGTGTTTGTTGGACCACTCGATTCAGGCTCAGTGATCTCTGCCTCCTCCGTGCTCTTCGCTGGTGGCGTGGAAACGTCCATCCGCCATCCTGCGTGTCGTTTTCTGGCAGTCGTGGCGTTTCCGACCGGTGTGCCTCCATCCTGGACCCGAACAATATGGTAGTCCCACCGACCACGGGCGTCCCCGCGTCAGTGTCTGTTGGTCGGTGTAGACTCAAAAGACAAGAGGGTTTAGGTGCACAAACCGATGCCTCGCTCAGATCCAACGCCACCTCTCACTACCCGTTTAGAGTTCACGGCCACTTTGCTACAGGTGAATAAAAACTCCCCACTTTACAGTTGTAAAAAAAGTTTGTCAATTAAAATAGTCTTTATGTGACTGGGCTAAACAAAATTACTTGTCGCCCATCTCTGGAAGGGCTAAAAAAAGTCGCCTTTCTTCCAATAAGTTTGGTCTAGCGTCCCTGACGTTTCGCGGAGTTACCGCTTCTTCAGAGGGATACATGCTACTAGGTGTCCGGAAGGAGCGAGGCATTTAAATACATTTCCTGGGAGATGCCCAAGTCCTGGGCCCCTCCCAGGATTGGTAATCATAGGTTACATGGGTATTACATGTGACCAAATCCCTCCCCAATAAAAGGTGTCCAGGCCTCTCTCTAAAAAAACAACAAAATTAAAAATAAGAATAAAAACCTTTAAAAATATCATATGGAATTAATAAGAGAAAATAAAAATAACCATAAAAAATTGTAAAAAGAATATAAACCCATGATATAATTTTTATAATTAAAAACATCATCCTGCTGAGGATGGTTTAATAAAATATATGTATATATGTACACATATAAAAAGACATTATTTTATAAGAAAGAAGGTGAACACAAAATAATATCTTCTAAAAAGCAAGAGGGATGGAAAAAAAACAAAGCTAAAGTTAAGACAAATATAGATCAAATGGGAATGGAGAGGAAAAATATAATTGAAAAACTAGGTAAGGGAGTGGGGTCCGGAGGGAGTCTTAGGGCTGTCGCGGACCGGGGGGAGAACCCGACAACGGGTAACATCCGGAGCAGGAACGTGAAAAACAGGGAAAGAAAGAAAAAAGAAAATACATAAAAAAATCTACAAAAACTAAATAAACAATCAATCCATATTCACCTTCATTCCAAAAATAAAAAGGCTATATAAGGCAACCCATAATAATAAGAACCCTATATTAAAAATGGCTTTTTAAGACCAATTGAATAAATAATCAGCGAAAACCACAACTTGAAGGGCTGCTTTTCCTATTGCACTAGGACAGCCATTATACTCCCCAATAGATGATGGGGGGAAGACATCACTACAACGAAATCAGGTAAAAGGTCCAGTCGGTCAGCGGAGGCCTCAAAATAAATAAGAGGGCAAATTAATTCTTATTTCATGGCCACCTTACCCCAAATGCTTGGCATTATAAGATATTAACTCCCCACCATGAGGTTTAAGTTTCCCAAATGCAGTTACCAACTGTTAATATTTCCCCCAAGATGTTAAGTTTAGGGTCATGCGGTCTGGGCAGGGTCATCTTCCCTTTTAATTCTCCCGTTCTAATAGTGTCTGCCAAGCCAAAGTGGTTAGGTTTAGGGCCATGTGTCTGGTTAAGACCATCCTCCAAATTATCCACATTCTAGTGACACTTTCTTAAGGCAAAATGGTTAGGTTTAGGATCCAGTAGCCTGGGTAGGCTCATCCCACAGGTTATACACAATGAAGATACAAAAAAAGAAATTGTTAAATTCAGATTATTAGATCTTTTTGAAAAAAAACAATTCAATAAACTCAGTAATCTCCATTTGTCCCAAGGAGATGCTGTTTTATGTTTCAAGGAGTAGTCAGTCTGTTTATTAAGAGGTCCTTTTAGGAATCGTGGATGGATGTCAGATACAAATTCCTGGCACAGGCTGGTTAGGTGTTAGGAAACTATAGCTTAGATGTTTTTTAATTCAAACTTTGGTGCACGGTCCTAGGAATTACTGAAGCATCCCATCTCCACTTACTCCGCTCTTCTCCTTCTCTCCAGCATACTCCTCTTCTTCTTGGGTGCGTCTTGTACCTTCTTCCATATGTTGTCAATCATAAAACCATCCCCCAATGTCTTTATTCCCCCCAGGCCATAAGGCAGACTCATTGAAAGTTCCAGCACTGTCACCAATACTAAAAAGGTCCCAAAGCCATATTTCTCCCATGACTCCCTGGAGGGGATGTGACCTCCAAGAGAAAAGGTTTTTATCGTTTTTGATTTTCTTATTCATTTTCAACAATAATCACACTCCATGCAGTTAGTAATTATAATGAATCCTCACACTGTTAGTGTTACACTCTGTTCAAAACAACCTCCATGCAGTTCTGTCATGGGGACCTATGGCAATCAGGGAAACATACTCAATATTGACAAGTAGTCTTTGTATTTTTTTTTTTTTTTTTTTTTTTTTTTTGTGACATTTTGCTTAGAAATATAATTATGATCTGTTCACAGAATTTATGTTATAAAACAAACAACAGGTTTCCAGACCATTTTTTCTTTTTGAACTTTCTTTATTTCTCACCATACTTTCAAAGCCTGACCTATAATTCTAAAGATTCTCCCTCCCAAAGACATTGGGGTCTTAATTGATTATTTCAAACCATATACTGCATATACTTAATATTGACAATATCAAAGAAATACCAAATGTACTAAAAATTCTACACCCACAAAAGAAATATTTAAAAATGACAATAACATCCTGGCATCAAACTCTCTCCATCTTACTCCGCTGACCGACCGACCAGCCCGGGTTGGCCTGTAGGCTCACGATGCTCAGGGCCTCCTCTGTGCGTTCCCTGAAGTGAGTGGCCACTGTGGAGCGCAGCTGATCTGCCCGTGTGGCATACCGGTGTTGCTGCAAGCGCGCTCCCAAACAGGCCCAAATTCCCCCCACATACATTAGCCCACAATACTACATCGTAAGACCCACGCTGAGTCGCAGGCCTTCACACCAGCTGTCAAAGATACTTTTAGCCGTCTCACTCGTCCAATGAATGCCATCAGCTGTGGTATGGAAGTATTGTTGAGGTATACACGGTAAATAATTATAATGTGTACTGATGAAGTTATTGATCATAGTGAGATTTGACTGTTGGAGTTTGGATAGTGATCTGGAAAAGTGAATGTGGGCTACAAAAATGTCCGCACTCGGAAACACGGCTTTCGCCCCATTCACCACCTTGCGTAGTTGTTTAATTGAGGTCTTCTGGGGGTCCTGATCCTTATTATTAAGGCCTACAGACAAGATCACCATTTCCGCATTTTCACACACCGGCGTCATTTCCAACAGGTTGAAGAAATGGTAAAAGTTCGCACCCGGGTAGCTCTCCACCTGAATCTGATCATTCTCAAAGGGGGGTATTCTATTTAGATTGGAGTCCCCCAAGAAAACTACCGGTTTATCAACTTTGATTCTCCAATCCTGTAATTTCCTACTAGGTCTCGCCCGATGGTACGTAGGTGTATAGTAACCCCCCTCTGCGCCCCTCGTCTCCGCCTCCGCCCCGACCGGCTCTCCCTTTCCTGTAAGCCCGCGCCCGCTATGAGACTCCCTCTGCTTTATTTGCCGCACGGTTTTAAATTCTGCCACCGAGCCCTCGCTCTCATTATCCTCCTCATTCAGGTGAAAATTACTCTTAATATTATAATAGTGGGGATCAGAGCGGTCCAATGAGTCACTGCTCAGGTTTCCCGCCGGCTCCTGCTGTTGCAGGGCCTCAATCGTCATTTCACCCACTACCTTGTCACCTGTTTTAGCAGAGGTTTGGATTTTTACTCGCTTTTGTTGTTTCATTATAGGGTCTGGACCATTCGTCCGGTCTCCTGCGCGAGACGTGGAGCAGGAAACTGAAGGGGTGGCAGGCTCAGATGTCAACCTGTTCGCGGCCGTTAAGGGCAAGTCACAGCGCACAATATTTCTAGGACGCACAGGGGGAGAGCACAAAGAGGCAGGCAGAATGTCATCGGTTTCATCTAAATCAACCACCACGTTTGATCTAATTCTGGCTGTTGTCTCCACCCTACTCCCACCCTCTCCCGTCTTCCCCCCATCTACATTTCTCCCCTTCGGGAGAGCTCCCGCGGTGGCCGGCGCACGGGCATTCACAGTCTGAAGCTCATTCAGCTCTTCTACAATAGTTTTCCTTTTTCCCAACGATAGGTTTTTCTGATAGGAAACATTTTGTGTATTGCTGCTGCTAGCAGTCTGGTTTTTCACCACTGTAGGTAAGGGCGGAAATTCATTATCATTTCTCAGATCAATCGGCATTGCCCCCGATCTTCCCCCCCTCTGTACTGTATTCTGTTCCCGTGTGTAGCCGGCCTCCGAGCGGGCCCTCCCTCCACCCTCTTCCCCTGACGATTTAAGCAGAGTTTCAATTGTTGATATTGTAGAAACTCGTAAGCGAGCCCCGTATCTTTTAAAAGCCCACGTCTTTGCCACTTGGAATGACACCTCAGTCTTTCTAGTTCCTTTTAAAGATTCAATAATAGTGGCATAATGATCATAAAGAATATCTAGATTTTTGGACATCCAAGAGTCTGTGTTTTGATCAAGTTGCCTCCTAACTTGTTCTGTGGGCACAGCCGGTTTTATAAAACTAGAGAGCCTGGACACCTGTTTAATCATACCCCTGGGGTACAAGCCCGTGTCGCGTGCTTCTTCAATCACACTTTTATGGTGTACTGTCCGTATTAATTTAAATATATTCTTCGCACTCGTCCTTGTGTCAGTATCAAGTGCACGCTTTGGTGCGGGGGCATCTTGTCCTCCTTGTTGTCTGATACGTCTCATGTTCGGGCGACCCCATCCCTCCCCGTGCCTCGTCCCCTCCCGACCTCCAGCATGCGTAGCCAGACCGTCACCAGACAAACTTTCACCTAAGGTTTCAAAGTTATTGTTTTGTACCTTATATTTGTCAGTGGGGAGCTCACCTGAGTTTCTTTGTGTTTGTTGGACCACTCGATTCAGGCTCAGTGATCTCTGCCTCCTCCGTGCTCTTCGCTGGTGGCGTGGAAACGTCCATCCGCCATCCTGCGTGTCGTTTTCTGGCAGTCGTGGCGTTTCCGACCGGTGTGCCTCCATCCTGGACCCGAACAATATGGTAGTCCCACCGACCACGGGCGTCCCCGCGTCAGTGTCTGTTGGTCGGTGTAGACTCAAAAGACAAGAGGGTTTAGGTGCACAAACCGATGCCTCGCTCAGATCCAACGCCACCTCTCACTACCCGTTTAGAGTTCACGGCCACTTTGCTACAGGTGAATAAAAACTCCCCACTTTACAGTTGTAAAAAAAGTTTGTCAATTAAAATAGTCTTTATGTGACTGGGCTAAACAAAATTACTTGTCGCCCATCTCTGGAAGGGCTAAAAAAAGTCGCCTTTCTTCCAATAAGTTTGGTCTAGCGTCCCTGACGTTTCGCGGAGTTACCGCTTCTTCAGAGGGATACATGCTACTAGGTGTCCGGAAGGAGCGAGGCATTTAAATACATTTCCTGGGAGATGCCCAAGTCCTGGGCCCCTCCCAGGATTGGTAATCATAGGTTACATGGGTATTACATGTGACCAAATCCCTCCCCAATAAAAGGTGTCCAGGCCTCTCTCTAAAAAAACAACAAAATTAAAAATAAGAATAAAAACCTTTAAAAATATCATATGGAATTAATAAGAGAAAATAAAAATAACCATAAAAAATTGTAAAAAGAATATAAACCCATGATATAATTTTTATAATTAAAAACATCATCCTGCTGAGGATGGTTTAATAAAATATATGTATATATGTACACATATAAAAAGACATTATTTTATAAGAAAGAAGGTGAACACAAAATAATATCTTCTAAAAAGCAAGAGGGATGGAAAAAAAACAAAGCTAAAGTTAAGACAAATATAGATCAAATGGGAATGGAGAGGAAAAATATAATTGAAAAACTAGGTAAGGGAGTGGGGTCCGGAGGGAGTCTTAGGGCTGTCGCGGACCGGGGGGAGAACCCGACAACGGGTAACATCCGGAGCAGGAACGTGAAAAACAGGGAAAGAAAGAAAAAAGAAAATACATAAAAAAATCTACAAAAACTAAATAAACAATCAATCCATATTCACCTTCATTCCAAAAATAAAAAGGCTATATAAGGCAACCCATAATAATAAGAACCCTATATTAAAAATGGCTTTTTAAGACCAATTGAATAAATAATCAGCGAAAACCACAACTTGAAGGGCTGCTTTTCCTATTGCACTAGGACAGCCATTATACTCCCCAATAGATGATGGGGGGAAGACATCACTACAACGAAATCAGGTAAAAGGTCCAGTCGGTCAGCGGAGGCCTCAAAATAAATAAGAGGGCAAATTAATTCTTATTTCATGGCCACCTTACCCCAAATGCTTGGCATTATAAGATATTAACTCCCCACCATGAGGTTTAAGTTTCCCAAATGCAGTTACCAACTGTTAATATTTCCCCCAAGATGTTAAGTTTAGGGTCATGCGGTCTGGGCAGGGTCATCTTCCCTTTTAATTCTCCCGTTCTAATAGTGTCTGCCAAGCCAAAGTGGTTAGGTTTAGGGCCATGTGTCTGGTTAAGACCATCCTCCAAATTATCCACATTCTAGTGACACTTTCTTAAGGCAAAATGGTTAGGTTTAGGATCCAGTAGCCTGGGTAGGCTCATCCCACAGGTTATACACAATGAAGATACAAAAAAAGAAATTGTTAAATTCAGATTATTAGATCTTTTTGAAAAAAAACAATTCAATAAACTCAGTAATCTCCATTTGTCCCAAGGAGATGCTGTTTTATGTTTCAAGGAGTAGTCAGTCTGTTTATTAAGAGGTCCTTTTAGGAATCGTGGATGGATGTCAGATACAAATTCCTGGCACAGGCTGGTTAGGTGTTAGGAAACTATAGCTTAGATGTTTTTTAATTCAAACTTTGGTGCACGGTCCTAGGAATTACTGAAGCATCCCATCTCCACTTACTCCGCTCTTCTCCTTCTCTCCAGCATACTCCTCTTCTTCTTGGGTGCGTCTTGTACCTTCTTCCATATGTTGTCAATCATAAAACCATCCCCCAATGTCTTTATTCCCCCCAGGCCATAAGGCAGACTCATTGAAAGTTCCAGCACTGTCACCAATACTAAAAAGGTCCCAAAGCCATATTTCTCCCATGACTCCCTGGAGGGGATGTGACCTCCAAGAGAAAAGGTTTTTATCGTTTTTGATTTTCTTATTCATTTTCAACAATAATCACACTCCATGCAGTTAGTAATTATAATGAATCCTCACACTGTTAGTGTTACACTCTGTTCAAAACAACCTCCATGCAGTTCTGTCATGGGGACTTATGGCAATCAGGGAAACATACTCAATATTGACAAGTAGTCTTTATATTTTTTTTTTTTTTTTTTTTTTTTTTTTTTTTTTTCGGTGACAGTTTGCTTAGAAATATAATTATGATCTGTTCACAGAATTTATGTTATAAAACAAACAACAGGTTTCCAGACCATTTTTTCTTTTTGAACTTTCTTTATTTCTCACCATACTTTCAAAGCCTGACCTATAATTCTAAGGATTCTCCCTCCCTCAGACATTGGAGTCTTAATTGATTATTCCAAACCATATACTGCATATACTTAATATTAACAACATCAAAGAAATACCAAATGTACTAAAAATTCTACACCCACAAAAGAAATATTTAAAAATGACAATAACATCCTGGCATCAAACTCTCTCCATCTTACTCCGCTGACCGACCGACCAGCCCGGGTTGGCCTGTAGGCTCACGATGCTCAGGGCCTCCTCTGTGCGTTCCCTGAAGTGAGTGGCCACTGTGGAGCGCAGCTGATCTGCCCGTGTGGCATACCGGTGTTGCTGCAAGCGCGCTCCCAAACAGGCCCAAATTCCCCCCACATACATTAGCCCACAATACTACATCGTAAGACCCACGCTGAGTCGCAGGCCTTCACACCAGCTGTCAAAGATACTTTTAGCCGTCTCACTCGTCCAATGAATGCCATCAGCTACGGTATGGAAGTGTTGTTGAGGTATGCACGGTAAATAATTATAATGTGTACTGATGAAGTTATTGATCATAGTGAGATTTGACTGTTGGAGTTTGGATAGTGATCTGGAAAAGTGAATGTGGGCTACAAAAATGTCCGCACTCGGAAACACGGCTTTCGCCCCATTCACCACCTTACGTAGTTGTTTAATTGAGGTCTTCTGAGGGTCCTGATCCTTATTATTAATGCCTACAGACAAGATCACCATTTCCGCATTTTCACACACCGGCGTCATTTCCAACAGGTTGAAGAAATGGTAAAAGTTCGCACCCGGGTAGCTCTCCACCTGAATCTGATCATTCTCAAAGGGGGGTATTCTATTTAGATTGGAATCCCCCAAGAAAACTATCGGTTTATTAACTTTGATTCTCCAATCCTGTAATTTCCTACTAGGTCTCGCCCGATGGTACGTAGGTGTATAGTAACCCCCCTCTGCGCCCCTCGTCTCCGCCTCCGCCCCGACCGGCTCTCCCTTTCCTGTAAGCCCGCGCCCGCTATGAGACTCCCTCTGCTTTATTTGCCGCACGGTTTTAAATTCTGCCACCGAGCCCTCGCTCTCATTATCCTCCTCATTCCGGTGAAAATTACTCTTAATATTATAATAGTGGGGATCAGAGCGGTCCAATGAGTCACTGCTCAGGTTTCCCGCCGGCTCCTGCTGTTGCAGGGCCTCAATCGTCATTTCACCCACTACCTTGTCACCTGTTTTAGCAGAGGTTTGGATTTTTACTCGCTTTTGTTGTTTCATTATAGGGTCTGGACCATTCGTCCGGTCTCCTGCGCGAGACGTGGAGCAGGAAACTGAAGGGGTGGCAGGCTCAGATGTCAACCTGTTCGCGGCCGTTAAGGGCAAGTCACGGCGCACAGTATTTCTAGGACGCACAGGGGGAGAGCACAAAGAGGCAGGCAGAATGTCATCGGTTTCATCTAAATCAACCACCACGTTTGATCTAATTCTGGCTGTTGTCTCCACCCTACTCCCACCCTCTCCCGTCTTCCCCCCATCTACATTTCTCCCCTTCGGGAGAGCTCCCGCGGTGGCCGGCGCACGGGCATTCACAGTCTGAAGCTCATTCAGCTCTTCTACAATAGTTTTCCTTTTTCCCAACGATAGGTTTTTCTGATAGGAAACATTTTGTATATTACTGCTACTAGCAGTCTGGTTTTTAACCACTGTAGGTAAGGGCGGAAATTCATTATCATCTCTCAGATCAATCGGCATTACCCCCGATCTTCCCTCCCTCTGTACTGTATTCTGTTCCCGTGTGTGGCCGGCCTCCGAACGGGCCCTCCCTCCACCCTCTTCCCCTGACGATTTAAGCAGAGTTTCAACTGTTGACATTGTAGAAACACGTAAGCGAGCCCCGTATCTTTTAAAAGCCCACGTCTTTGCCACCTGAAATGACACCTCAGTCTTTCTAGTTTCCTTTAAAGATTCAATGACAGTGGCATAATGATCATAAAGAATATCTAAGTTTTTAGACATCCAAGAGTCTGTGTTTTGATCAAGTTGCCTCCTAACTTGTTCTGTGGGCACAGCCGGTTTTATAAAACTAGAGAGCCTGGACACCTGTTTTATCATACCCCTGGGGTATAAGCCCGTGTCGCGTGCTTCTTCAATCACACTTTTATGGTGTACTGTCCGTATTAATTTAAATATATTCTTCGCACTCTTCCTTGTGTCGGTATCAAGTGCACGCTTTGGTGCGGGAGCATCTTGTCCTCCTTGTTGTCTGACACGTCTCATGTTCGGGCGACCCCATCCCTCCCCGTGCCTCGTCCCCTCCCAACCCCCAGCATGCGTAGCCAGACCATCACCAGACAAACTTTCACCTAAGGTTTCAAAGTTATCGTTTTGTACCTTATATTTGTCAGTGGGGAGCTCACCTGAGTTTCTTTGTGTTTGTTGGACCACTCGCTTCAGGCTCAGTGATCTCTGCCTCCTCCGTGCTCTTCGCTGGTGGCGTGGAAACGTCCACCCGCCATCCTGCATGTCGTTTTCTGGCAGTTGTGGCGTTTCCGACCGGTGTGCCTCCATCCTGGACCCGAACAATATGGTAGTCCCACCGACCACGGGCGTCCCCGCGTCAGTGTCTGTTGGTCGGTGTAGACTCAAAAGACAAGAGGGTTTAGGTGCACAAACCGATGCCTCGCTCAGATCCAACGCCACCTCTCACTACCCGTTTAGAGTTTCACGGTCACTTTGCTACAGGTGAATAAAAACTCCCCACTTTACAGTTATAAAAAAAAGTTTGTCAATTAAAATAGTCTTTCATGTGACTGGGCTAAACAAAGTTACTTGTTGCCCATCTCTGGAAGGGCTAAAAAAGTCGCCTTTCTTCCAATAAGTTTGGTCTAGCGTCCCTGACGTTTCGCGGAGTTACCGCTTCTTCAGAGGGATACATGCTACTAGGTGTCCGGAAGGAGCGAGGCATTTAAATACATTTCCTGGGAGATGCCCAAGTCCTGGGCCCCTCCCAGGATTGGTAATCATAGGTTACATGGGTATTACATGTGACCAAATCCCTCCCCAATAAAAGGTGTCCAGGCCTCTCTCTAAAAAAACAACAAAATTAAAAATAAGAATAAAAACCTTTAAAAATATCATATGGAATTAATAAGAGAAAATAAAAATAACCATAAAAAATTGTAAAAAGAATATAAACCCATGATATAATTTTTATAATTAAAAACATCATCCTGCTGAGGATGGTTTAATAAAATATATGTATATATGTACACATATAAAAAGACATTATTTTATAAGAAAGAAGGTGAACACAAAATAATATCTTCTAAAAAGCAAGAGGGATGGAAAAAAACAAAGCTAAAGTTAAGACAAATATAGATCAAATGGGAATGGAGAGGAAAAATATAATTAAAAAACTAGGTAAGGGAGTGGGGTCCGGAGGGAGTCTTAGGGCTGTCGCGGACCGGGGGGAGAACCCGACAACGGGTAACATCCGGAGCAGGAACGTGAAAAACAGGGAAAGAAAGAAAAAAGAAAATACATAAAAAAATCTACAAAAACTAAATAAACAATCAATCCATATTCACCTTCATTCCAAAAATAAAAAGGCTATATAAGGCAACCCATAATAATAAGAACCCTATATTAAAAATGGCTTTTTAAGAGCAATTGAATAAATAATCAGCGAAAACCACAACTTGAAGGGCTGCTTTTCCTATTGCACTAGGACAGCCATTATACTCCCCAATAGATGATGGGGGGAAGACATCACTACAACGAAATCAGGTAAAAGGTCCAGTCGGTCAGCGGAGGCCTCAAAATAAATAAGAGGGCAAATTAATTCTTATTTCATGGCCACCTTACCCCAAATGCTTGGCATTATAAGATATTAACTCCCCACCATGAGGTTTAAGTTTTCCAAATGCAGTTACCAACTGTTAATATTTCCCCCAAGATGTTAAGTTTAGGGTCATGCGGTCTGGGCAGGGTCATCTTCCCTTTTAATTCTCCCGTTCTAATAGTGTCTGCCAAGCCAAAGTGGTTAGGTTTAGGGCCATGTGTCTGGTTAAGACCATCCTCCAAATTATCCACATTCTAGTGACACTTTCCTAAGGCAAAATGGTTAGGTTTAGGATCCAGTAGCCTGGGTAGGCTCATCCCACAGGTTATACACAATGAAGATACAAAAAAAGAAATTGTTAAATTCAGATTATTAGATCTTTTTGAAAAAAAACAATTCAATAAACTCAGTAATCTCCATTTGTCCCAAGGAGATGCTGTTTTATGTTTCACGGAGTAGTCAGTCTGTTTACTAAGAGGTCCTTTTAGGAATCGTGGATGGATGTCAGATACAAATTCCTGGCACAGGCTGGTTAGGTGTTAGGAAACTATAGCTTAGATGTTTTTTAATTCAAACTTTGGTGCACGGTCCTAGGAATTACTGAAGCATCCCATCTCCACTTACTCCGCTCTTCTCCTTCTCTCCAGCATACTCCTCTTCTTCTTGGGTGCGTCTTGTACCTTCTTCCATATGTTGTCAATCATAAAACCATCCCCCAATGTCTTTATTCCCCCCAGGCCATAAGGCAGACTCATTGAAAGTTCCAGCACTGTCACCAATACTAAAAAGGTCCCAAAGCCATATTTCTCCCATGACTCCCTGGAGGGGATGTGACCTCCAAGAGAAAAGGTTTTTATCGTTTTTGATTTTCTTATTCATTTTCAACAATAATCACACTCCATGCAGTTAGTAATTATAATGAATCCTCACACTGTTAGTGTTACACTCTGTTCAAAACAACCTCCATGCAGTTCTGTCATGGGGACTTATGGCAATCAGGGAAACATACTCAATATTGACAAGTAGTCTTTATATTTTTTTTTTTTTTTTTTTTTTTTTTTTTTTTTTTTCGGTGACAGTTTGCTTAGAAATATAATTATGATCTGTTCACAGAATTTATGTTATAAAACAAACAACAGGTTTCCAGACCATTTTTTCTTTTTGAACTTTCTTTATTTCTCACCATACTTTCAAAGCCTGACCTATAATTCTAAGGATTCTCCCTCCCTCAGACATTGGAGTCTTAATTGATTATTCCAAACCATATACTGCATATACTTAATATTAACAACATCAAAGAAATACCAAATGTACTAAAAATTCTACACCCACAAAAGAAATATTTAAAAATGACAATAACATCCTGGCATCAAACTCTCTCCATCTTACTCCGCTGACCGACCGACCAGCCCGGGTTGGCCTGTAGGCTCACGATGCTCAGGGCCTCCTCTGTGCGTTCCCTGAAGTGAGTGGCCACTGTGGAGCGCAGCTGATCTGCCCGTGTGGCATACCGGTGTTGCTGCAAGCGCGCTCCCAAACAGGCCCAAATTCCCCCCACATACATTAGCCCACAATACTACATCGTAAGACCCACGCTGAGTCGCAGGCCTTCACACCAGCTGTCAAAGATACTTTTAGCCGTCTCACTCGTCCAATGAATGCCATCAGCTACGGTATGGAAGTGTTGTTGAGGTATGCACGGTAAATAATTATAATGTGTACTGATGAAGTTATTGATCATAGTGAGATTTGACTGTTGGAGTTTGGATAGTGATCTGGAAAAGTGAATGTGGGCTACAAAAATGTCCGCACTCGGAAACACGGCTTTCGCCCCATTCACCACCTTACGTAGTTGTTTAATTGAGGTCTTCTGAGGGTCCTGATCCTTATTATTAATGCCTACAGACAAGATCACCATTTCCGCATTTTCACACACCGGCGTCATTTCCAACAGGTTGAAGAAATGGTAAAAGTTCGCACCCGGGTAGCTCTCCACCTGAATCTGATCATTCTCAAAGGGGGGTATTCTATTTAGATTGGAATCCCCCAAGAAAACTATCGGTTTATTAACTTTGATTCTCCAATCCTGTAATTTCCTACTAGGTCTCGCCCGATGGTACGTAGGTGTATAGTAACCCCCCTCTGCGCCCCTCGTCTCCGCCTCCGCCCCGACCGGCTCTCCCTTTCCTGTAAGCCCGCGCCCGCTATGAGACTCCCTCTGCTTTATTTGCCGCACGGTTTTAAATTCTGCCACCGAGCCCTCGCTCTCATTATCCTCCTCATTCCGGTGAAAATTACTCTTAATATTATAATAGTGGGGATCAGAGCGGTCCAATGAGTCACTGCTCAGGTTTCCCGCCGGCTCCTGCTGTTGCAGGGCCTCAATCGTCATTTCACCCACTACCTTGTCACCTGTTTTAGCAGAGGTTTGGATTTTTACTCGCTTTTGTTGTTTCATTATAGGGTCTGGACCATTCGTCCGGTCTCCTGCGCGAGACGTGGAGCAGGAAACTGAAGGGGTGGCAGGCTCAGATGTCAACCTGTTCGCGGCCGTTAAGGGCAAGTCACGGCGCACAGTATTTCTAGGACGCACAGGGGGAGAGCACAAAGAGGCAGGCAGAATGTCATCGGTTTCATCTAAATCAACCACCACGTTTGATCTAATTCTGGCTGTTGTCTCCACCCTACTCCCACCCTCTCCCGTCTTCCCCCCATCTACATTTCTCCCCTTCGGGAGAGCTCCCGCGGTGGCCGGCGCACGGGCATTCACAGTCTGAAGCTCATTCAGCTCTTCTACAATAGTTTTCCTTTTTCCCAACGATAGGTTTTTCTGATAGGAAACATTTTGTATATTACTGCTACTAGCAGTCTGGTTTTTAACCACTGTAGGTAAGGGCGGAAATTCATTATCATCTCTCAGATCAATCGGCATTACCCCCGATCTTCCCTCCCTCTGTACTGTATTCTGTTCCCGTGTGTGGCCGGCCTCCGAACGGGCCCTCCCTCCACCCTCTTCCCCTGACGATTTAAGCAGAGTTTCAACTGTTGACATTGTAGAAACACGTAAGCGAGCCCCGTATCTTTTAAAAGCCCACGTCTTTGCCACCTGAAATGACACCTCAGTCTTTCTAGTTTCCTTTAAAGATTCAATGACAGTGGCATAATGATCATAAAGAATATCTAAGTTTTTAGACATCCAAGAGTCTGTGTTTTGATCAAGTTGCCTCCTAACTTGTTCTGTGGGCACAGCCGGTTTTATAAAACTAGAGAGCCTGGACACCTGTTTTATCATACCCCTGGGGTATAAGCCCGTGTCGCGTGCTTCTTCAATCACACTTTTATGGTGTACTGTCCGTATTAATTTAAATATATTCTTCGCACTCTTCCTTGTGTCGGTATCAAGTGCACGCTTTGGTGCGGGAGCATCTTGTCCTCCTTGTTGTCTGACACGTCTCATGTTCGGGCGACCCCATCCCTCCCCGTGCCTCGTCCCCTCCCAACCCCCAGCATGCGTAGCCAGACCATCACCAGACAAACTTTCACCTAAGGTTTCAAAGTTATCGTTTTGTACCTTATATTTGTCAGTGGGGAGCTCACCTGAGTTTCTTTGTGTTTGTTGGACCACTCGCTTCAGGCTCAGTGATCTCTGCCTCCTCCGTGCTCTTCGCTGGTGGCGTGGAAACGTCCACCCGCCATCCTGCATGTCGTTTTCTGGCAGTTGTGGCGTTTCCGACCGGTGTGCCTCCATCCTGGACCCGAACAATATGGTAGTCCCACCGACCACGGGCGTCCCCGCGTCAGTGTCTGTTGGTCGGTGTAGACTCAAAAGACAAGAGGGTTTAGGTGCACAAACCGATGCCTCGCTCAGATCCAACGCCACCTCTCACTACCCGTTTAGAGTTTCACGGTCACTTTGCTACAGGTGAATAAAAACTCCCCACTTTACAGTTATAAAAAAAAGTTTGTCAATTAAAATAGTCTTTCATGTGACTGGGCTAAACAAAGTTACTTGTTGCCCATCTCTGGAAGGGCTAAAAAAGTCGCCTTTCTTCCAATAAGTTTGGTCTAGCGTCCCTGACGTTTCGCGGAGTTACCGCTTCTTCAGAGGGATACATGCTACTAGGTGTCCGGAAGGAGCGAGGCATTTAAATACATTTCCTGGGAGATGCCCAAGTCCTGGGCCCCTCCCAGGATTGGTAATCATAGGTTACATGGGTATTACATGTGACCAAATCCCTCCCCAATAAAAGGTGTCCAGGCCTCTCTCTAAAAAAACAACAAAATTAAAAATAAGAATAAAAACCTTTAAAAATATCATATGGAATTAATAAGAGAAAATAAAAATAACCATAAAAAATTGTAAAAAGAATATAAACCCATGATATAATTTTTATAATTAAAAACATCATCCTGCTGAGGATGGTTTAATAAAATATATGTATATATGTACACATATAAAAAGACATTATTTTATAAGAAAGAAGGTGAACACAAAATAATATCTTCTAAAAAGCAAGAGGGATGGAAAAAAACAAAGCTAAAGTTAAGACAAATATAGATCAAATGGGAATGGAGAGGAAAAATATAATTAAAAAACTAGGTAAGGGAGTGGGGTCCGGAGGGAGTCTTAGGGCTGTCGCGGACCGGGGGGAGAACCCGACAACGGGTAACATCCGGAGCAGGAACGTGAAAAACAGGGAAAGAAAGAAAAAAGAAAATACATAAAAAAATCTACAAAAACTAAATAAACAATCAATCCATATTCACCTTCATTCCAAAAATAAAAAGGCTATATAAGGCAACCCATAATAATAAGAACCCTATATTAAAAATGGCTTTTTAAGAGCAATTGAATAAATAATCAGCGAAAACCACAACTTGAAGGGCTGCTTTTCCTATTGCACTAGGACAGCCATTATACTCCCCAATAGATGATGGGGGGAAGACATCACTACAACGAAATCAGGTAAAAGGTCCAGTCGGTCAGCGGAGGCCTCAAAATAAATAAGAGGGCAAATTAATTCTTATTTCATGGCCACCTTACCCCAAATGCTTGGCATTATAAGATATTAACTCCCCACCATGAGGTTTAAGTTTTCCAAATGCAGTTACCAACTGTTAATATTTCCCCCAAGATGTTAAGTTTAGGGTCATGCGGTCTGGGCAGGGTCATCTTCCCTTTTAATTCTCCCGTTCTAATAGTGTCTGCCAAGCCAAAGTGGTTAGGTTTAGGGCCATGTGTCTGGTTAAGACCATCCTCCAAATTATCCACATTCTAGTGACACTTTCCTAAGGCAAAATGGTTAGGTTTAGGATCCAGTAGCCTGGGTAGGCTCATCCCACAGGTTATACACAATGAAGATACAAAAAAAGAAATTGTTAAATTCAGATTATTAGATCTTTTTGAAAAAAAACAATTCAATAAACTCAGTAATCTCCATTTGTCCCAAGGAGATGCTGTTTTATGTTTCACGGAGTAGTCAGTCTGTTTACTAAGAGGTCCTTTTAGGAATCGTGGATGGATGTCAGATACAAATTCCTGGCACAGGCTGGTTAGGTGTTAGGAAACTATAGCTTAGATGTTTTTTAATTCAAACTTTGGTGCACGGTCCTAGGAATTACTGAAGCATCCCATCTCCACTTACTCCGCTCTTCTCCTTCTCTCCAGCATACTCCTCTTCTTCTTGGGTGCGTCTTGTACCTTCTTCCATATGTTGTCAATCATAAAACCATCCCCCAATGTCTTTATTCCCCCCAGGCCATAAGGCAGACTCATTGAAAGTTCCAGCACTGTCACCAATACTAAAAAGGTCCCAAAGCCATATTTCTCCCATGACTCCCTGGAGGGGATGTGACCTCCAAGAGAAAAGGTTTTTATCGTTTTTGATTTTCTTATTCATTTTCAACAATAATCACACTCCATGCAGTTAGTAATTATAATGAATCCTCACACTGTTAGTGTTACACTCTGTTCAAAACAACCTCCATGCAGTTCTGTCATGGGGACTTATGGCAATCAGGGAAACATACTCAATATTGACAAGTAGTCTTTATATTTTTTTTTTTTTTTTTTTTTTTTTTTTTTTTTTTTTTTTTCGGTGACAGTTTGCTTAGAAATATAATTATGATCTGTTCACAGAATTTATGTTATAAAACAAACAACAGGTTTCCAGACCATTTTTTCTTTTTGAACTTTCTTTATTTCTCACCATACTTTCAAAGCCTGACCTATAATTCTAAGGATTCTCCCTCCCTCAGACATTGGAGTCTTAATTGATTATTCCAAACCATATACTGCATATACTTAATATTAACAACATCAAAGAAATACCAAATGTACTAAAAATTCTACACCCACAAAAGAAATATTTAAAAATGACAATAACATCCTGGCATCAAACTCTCTCCATCTTACTCCGCTGACCGACCGACCAGCCCGGGTTGGCCTGTAGGCTCACGATGCTCAGGGCCTCCTCTGTGCGTTCCCTGAAGTGAGTGGCCACTGTGGAGCGCAGCTGATCTGCCCGTGTGGCATACCGGTGTTGCTGCAAGCGCGCTCCCAAACAGGCCCAAATTCCCCCCACATACATTAGCCCACAATACTACATCGTAAGACCCACGCTGAGTCGCAGGCCTTCACACCAGCTGTCAAAGATACTTTTAGCCGTCTCACTCGTCCAATGAATGCCATCAGCTACGGTATGGAAGTGTTGTTGAGGTATGCACGGTAAATAATTATAATGTGTACTGATGAAGTTATTGATCATAGTGAGATTTGACTGTTGGAGTTTGGATAGTGATCTGGAAAAGTGAATGTGGGCTACAAAAATGTCCGCACTCGGAAACACGGCTTTCGCCCCATTCACCACCTTACGTAGTTGTTTAATTGAGGTCTTCTGAGGGTCCTGATCCTTATTATTAATGCCTACAGACAAGATCACCATTTCCGCATTTTCACACACCGGCGTCATTTCCAACAGGTTGAAGAAATGGTAAAAGTTCGCACCCGGGTAGCTCTCCACCTGAATCTGATCATTCTCAAAGGGGGGTATTCTATTTAGATTGGAATCCCCCAAGAAAACTATCGGTTTATTAACTTTGATTCTCCAATCCTGTAATTTCCTACTAGGTCTCGCCCGATGGTACGTAGGTGTATAGTAACCCCCCTCTGCGCCCCTCGTCTCCGCCTCCGCCCCGACCGGCTCTCCCTTTCCTGTAAGCCCGCGCCCGCTATGAGACTCCCTCTGCTTTATTTGCCGCACGGTTTTAAATTCTGCCACCGAGCCCTCGCTCTCATTATCCTCCTCATTCCGGTGAAAATTACTCTTAATATTATAATAGTGGGGATCAGAGCGGTCCAATGAGTCACTGCTCAGGTTTCCCGCCGGCTCCTGCTGTTGCAGGGCCTCAATCGTCATTTCACCCACTACCTTGTCACCTGTTTTAGCAGAGGTTTGGATTTTTACTCGCTTTTGTTGTTTCATTATAGGGTCTGGACCATTCGTCCGGTCTCCTGCGCGAGACGTGGAGCAGGAAACTGAAGGGGTGGCAGGCTCAGATGTCAACCTGTTCGCGGCCGTTAAGGGCAAGTCACGGCGCACAGTATTTCTAGGACGCACAGGGGGAGAGCACAAAGAGGCAGGCAGAATGTCATCGGTTTCATCTAAATCAACCACCACGTTTGATCTAATTCTGGCTGTTGTCTCCACCCTACTCCCACCCTCTCCCGTCTTCCCCCCATCTACATTTCTCCCCTTCGGGAGAGCTCCCGCGGTGGCCGGCGCACGGGCATTCACAGTCTGAAGCTCATTCAGCTCTTCTACAATAGTTTTCCTTTTTCCCAACGATAGGTTTTTCTGATAGGAAACATTTTGTATATTACTGCTACTAGCAGTCTGGTTTTTAACCACTGTAGGTAAGGGCGGAAATTCATTATCATCTCTCAGATCAATCGGCATTACCCCCGATCTTCCCTCCCTCTGTACTGTATTCTGTTCCCGTGTGTGGCCGGCCTCCGAACGGGCCCTCCCTCCACCCTCTTCCCCTGACGATTTAAGCAGAGTTTCAACTGTTGACATTGTAGAAACACGTAAGCGAGCCCCGTATCTTTTAAAAGCCCACGTCTTTGCCACCTGAAATGACACCTCAGTCTTTCTAGTTTCCTTTAAAGATTCAATGACAGTGGCATAATGATCATAAAGAATATCTAAGTTTTTAGACATCCAAGAGTCTGTGTTTTGATCAAGTTGCCTCCTAACTTGTTCTGTGGGCACAGCCGGTTTTATAAAACTAGAGAGCCTGGACACCTGTTTTATCATACCCCTGGGGTATAAGCCCGTGTCGCGTGCTTCTTCAATCACACTTTTATGGTGTACTGTCCGTATTAATTTAAATATATTCTTCGCACTCTTCCTTGTGTCGGTATCAAGTGCACGCTTTGGTGCGGGAGCATCTTGTCCTCCTTGTTGTCTGACACGTCTCATGTTCGGGCGACCCCATCCCTCCCCGTGCCTCGTCCCCTCCCAACCCCCAGCATGCGTAGCCAGACCATCACCAGACAAACTTTCACCTAAGGTTTCAAAGTTATCGTTTTGTACCTTATATTTGTCAGTGGGGAGCTCACCTGAGTTTCTTTGTGTTTGTTGGACCACTCGCTTCAGGCTCAGTGATCTCTGCCTCCTCCGTGCTCTTCGCTGGTGGCGTGGAAACGTCCACCCGCCATCCTGCATGTCGTTTTCTGGCAGTTGTGGCGTTTCCGACCGGTGTGCCTCCATCCTGGACCCGAACAATATGGTAGTCCCACCGACCACGGGCGTCCCCGCGTCAGTGTCTGTTGGTCGGTGTAGACTCAAAAGACAAGAGGGTTTAGGTGCACAAACCGATGCCTCGCTCAGATCCAACGCCACCTCTCACTACCCGTTTAGAGTTTCACGGTCACTTTGCTACAGGTGAATAAAAACTCCCCACTTTACAGTTATAAAAAAAAGTTTGTCAATTAAAATAGTCTTTCATGTGACTGGGCTAAACAAAGTTACTTGTTGCCCATCTCTGGAAGGGCTAAAAAAGTCGCCTTTCTTCCAATAAGTTTGGTCTAGCGTCCCTGACGTTTCGCGGAGTTACCGCTTCTTCAGAGGGATACATGCTACTAGGTGTCCGGAAGGAGCGAGGCATTTAAATACATTTCCTGGGAGATGCCCAAGTCCTGGGCCCCTCCCAGGATTGGTAATCATAGGTTACATGGGTATTACATGTGACCAAATCCCTCCCCAATAAAAGGTGTCCAGGCCTCTCTCTAAAAAAACAACAAAATTAAAAATAAGAATAAAAACCTTTAAAAATATCATATGGAATTAATAAGAGAAAATAAAAATAACCATAAAAAATTGTAAAAAGAATATAAACCCATGATATAATTTTTATAATTAAAAACATCATCCTGCTGAGGATGGTTTAATAAAATATATGTATATATGTACACATATAAAAAGACATTATTTTATAAGAAAGAAGGTGAACACAAAATAATATCTTCTAAAAAGCAAGAGGGATGGAAAAAAACAAAGCTAAAGTTAAGACAAATATAGATCAAATGGGAATGGAGAGGAAAAATATAATTAAAAAACTAGGTAAGGGAGTGGGGTCCGGAGGGAGTCTTAGGGCTGTCGCGGACCGGGGGGAGAACCCGACAACGGGTAACATCCGGAGCAGGAACGTGAAAAACAGGGAAAGAAAGAAAAAAGAAAATACATAAAAAAATCTACAAAAACTAAATAAACAATCAATCCATATTCACCTTCATTCCAAAAATAAAAAGGCTATATAAGGCAACCCATAATAATAAGAACCCTATATTAAAAATGGCTTTTTAAGAGCAATTGAATAAATAATCAGCGAAAACCACAACTTGAAGGGCTGCTTTTCCTATTGCACTAGGACAGCCATTATACTCCCCAATAGATGATGGGGGGAAGACATCACTACAACGAAATCAGGTAAAAGGTCCAGTCGGTCAGCGGAGGCCTCAAAATAAATAAGAGGGCAAATTAATTCTTATTTCATGGCCACCTTACCCCAAATGCTTGGCATTATAAGATATTAACTCCCCACCATGAGGTTTAAGTTTTCCAAATGCAGTTACCAACTGTTAATATTTCCCCCAAGATGTTAAGTTTAGGGTCATGCGGTCTGGGCAGGGTCATCTTCCCTTTTAATTCTCCCGTTCTAATAGTGTCTGCCAAGCCAAAGTGGTTAGGTTTAGGGCCATGTGTCTGGTTAAGACCATCCTCCAAATTATCCACATTCTAGTGACACTTTCCTAAGGCAAAATGGTTAGGTTTAGGATCCAGTAGCCTGGGTAGGCTCATCCCACAGGTTATACACAATGAAGATACAAAAAAAGAAATTGTTAAATTCAGATTATTAGATCTTTTTGAAAAAAAACAATTCAATAAACTCAGTAATCTCCATTTGTCCCAAGGAGATGCTGTTTTATGTTTCACGGAGTAGTCAGTCTGTTTACTAAGAGGTCCTTTTAGGAATCGTGGATGGATGTCAGATACAAATTCCTGGCACAGGCTGGTTAGGTGTTAGGAAACTATAGCTTAGATGTTTTTTAATTCAAACTTTGGTGCACGGTCCTAGGAATTACTGAAGCATCCCATCTCCACTTACTCCGCTCTTCTCCTTCTCTCCAGCATACTCCTCTTCTTCTTGGGTGCGTCTTGTACCTTCTTCCATATGTTGTCAATCATAAAACCATCCCCCAATGTCTTTATTCCCCCCAGGCCATAAGGCAGACTCATTGAAAGTTCCAGCACTGTCACCAATACTAAAAAGGTCCCAAAGCCATATTTCTCCCATGACTCCCTGGAGGGGATGTGACCTCCAAGAGAAAAGGTTTTTATCGTTTTTGATTTTCTTATTCATTTTCAACAATAATCACACTCCATGCAGTTAGTAATTATAATGAATCCTCACACTGTTAGTGTTACACTCTGTTCAAAACAACCTCCATGCAGTTCTGTCATGGGGACTTATGGCAATCAGGGAAACATACTCAATATTGACAAGTAGTCTTTATATTTTTTTTTTTTTTTTTTTTTTTTTTTTTTTTTTTTTTTTCGGTGACAGTTTGCTTAGAAATATAATTATGATCTGTTCACAGAATTTATGTTATAAAACAAACAACAGGTTTCCAGACCATTTTTTCTTTTTGAACTTTCTTTATTTCTCACCATACTTTCAAAGCCTGACCTATAATTCTAAGGATTCTCCCTCCCTCAGACATTGGAGTCTTAATTGATTATTCCAAACCATATACTGCATATACTTAATATTAACAACATCAAAGAAATACCAAATGTACTAAAAATTCTACACCCACAAAAGAAATATTTAAAAATGACAATAACATCCTGGCATCAAACTCTCTCCATCTTACTCCGCTGACCGACCGACCAGCCCGGGTTGGCCTGTAGGCTCACGATGCTCAGGGCCTCCTCTGTGCGTTCCCTGAAGTGAGTGGCCACTGTGGAGCGCAGCTGATCTGCCCGTGTGGCATACCGGTGTTGCTGCAAGCGCGCTCCCAAACAGGCCCAAATTCCCCCCACATACATTAGCCCACAATACTACATCGTAAGACCCACGCTGAGTCGCAGGCCTTCACACCAGCTGTCAAAGATACTTTTAGCCGTCTCACTCGTCCAATGAATGCCATCAGCTACGGTATGGAAGTGTTGTTGAGGTATGCACGGTAAATAATTATAATGTGTACTGATGAAGTTATTGATCATAGTGAGATT
>NC_140570.1:389693-420370 GCF_057381845.1 Rhamphochromis longiceps | reverse complement strand
TTTGTAGTGCTCCTTATCTGTGGATGGAACATGTTTCATATTGTTCCCAGTGTGAAGAAAGACTGACGGACCTACTTTTTATCCAGTAGGAATGTTTGTCAGGAGTGAAATAGGTTGCATCTGTGCAATTGTTTGGCGACCTGTCAGTTTGAAGTTTCTGTTACGCTCACATCACTTTGACGTGGGTTCAGATAGCTTGGATATCCATGTCTTCATTATGTTCACAGCAGAAGGCTCGTGGGTTGGACACACTCAGCAGATACTTTATTAGATACACCTTGTCAGTATTAGGTTGGACACTCTTTTGCCTTCAGAGCTGTTTTAATTCTTCATGGCATAGATTCAACAAAGTACTGGAAACATTCCTCAAAGATTGATCGTGGCATGATGGCCTCATGCAGTTGATGCAGATTTGTCAGCTGTGCATTCACGATGGGAATCTCCCATTGCGTCATATACCAAAGGTGATCTATCTGATTGAGATCCCCTGACTGTGGAGACTTTCCTGTTAGCTCACAAGAGTAGCACCTGATATGGTCCTCTGCTGCTCTAGCCCAAATTCTTCAAGGTTCACGGTTCAAAGTAATGCAAAAGTGGTTTTTAAGAAGAAGTTATCTGTTTTACTGTTGCCTTCTTGTCAGCTCAAAGCAGTCTCTGGTCGGGTCTGGTATCAACAAGATATTTTCACCCAGAGAAC
Organism: Rhamphochromis longiceps; assembly: GCF_057381845.1. NCBI lineage: Eukaryota > Metazoa > Chordata > Actinopteri > Cichliformes > Cichlidae > Rhamphochromis > Rhamphochromis longiceps. The sequence goes on along the minus strand of NC_140570.1, from coordinate 419,673 downwards.
TGTCTCTCATTGGATATTTCCTCTTTTTTGGACCATCCCTTGGGATAACCCTAGAGATGGTAATACAGAAATATCCTAGTAGATCAGGAGTTTCCAAAATACTCAGACCAGTCCTTCTGTCAACAACAACCATGCCTAACGTGTCTTAAATCTTCTTTCTTTTCCATTTTGATGCTCAGTTCTTCTGTGAGTACCCTGCCGAGATCCACTTTCTGGGTAAATTATTCATTATGAGAGCAGTTAATCTCCTTTTGAAGCTTGTGGATGTGCACAACAATTCTACCTAACAGTGAGAGGTCAATTCAGGGTCCAGTGGTTTGATCTCACTCACAGTCCTGCATGAATGAATTCACAGCACCATGTCCTGTTCTCATCTGTTCTTCAAGGGGTTTTCCTCTGAAGCCTCTGTGTTTGTTTAAGGGCTGTGTTTTTCTGTGGCTGGGATAGTTCCTAATTGGTCAGTTGCTGGCTTTGCACATTTGTTCTCCAAACCTGCAGAGGATACCTCAGTCTTGACCTGCTGATTTTGATGGCTATCATTGTGAATGAAGTAAGGATTACAGCTAGGTCATTGGATTCCACCACTGATCAACTTAGAGATTGTAGCTACATGATGCCCTTATTTGGGCATGTCCATTTTTCCTGAGGTTGTGTAGAAGCTTTTGGAAAAAGGGATGAGTACCACTGGCTGTTTCCAGAGAGGATCCTGGGAGGAAGTTATCTTGTTCAGCTTCCTATTTCTTCAATAGCAAGTCTGCTAGGTCAAAAAGCTCTTTTTTAAAGTTTTGCATTAAGAGCTGTTTCAGTAGCTCTAGATGCACCATAACATTGTTCTAGCCATTCTGATATCATTTTCAGCTCAGCTGCTGGGTGGTTTGTATGAGGAGATAATTGATTCAACCTTCATGCTCTGAGGTTTCTTTTCTAAACCACTTCACAAGCAGGTGAAGCTCTTCTGCTGCAGTTAATTCTTAAACCTTTAGCACCAAAAATGAATGATGTCCAGTAGTTCTCCACTTTATCATTATACTTTCTTTGACCTCTGTTAATGAGAAGCAACAAAAGGAACGAATCTTGGTCAGGAAGAAGAAATACTCTTGTACACATTTAAGGCTATTCATCATCTCTCTCCTCCATATCTCTCTGATCTGGTTCAGATCACTGCCCCATCTCGATGTCTTAGATCTTCTTCTTCCCTTTCTCTCTCCGTCCCTTCCCCCCGTCTTGCCACCATGGGGAGCAGGGCTTTCAGCTGCTCTGCTCCACGACTCTGGAATTCCCTACCTCCTGATTTAAGAAATATCTCTTCCATCTCTCTCTTTAAGTCCCAACTCAAAACTCACTTGTTGTCTTATGCTTTTATGATTGTGTAAACTGCTTGCTTTTATGCTTCTTTTTTTATTCTGTTGTTGTGTAGCTCTTGGGGCTATGCTAGCATTCATGTCTTATTGTTCTGGCCCGCTGTCCTACATCAAAGCTGGGAAATAGCATGGTGAACTGTAGAAGATGTTTTGGCCACATCTTCAAGCATGACTTGTGCTTCTGACCGTCTCTTCTTGTTGATCTTTAATGACATGCCTGGAATCATCATGGTGTATTCGCTGACTGGGAGAGTGCTCTGGATGATACGTTGTCACAGCAAACAATATAAGTAAAAAAACATGCATTTATGTATGTATACTCACAGTTGGAGCTTAAAAGTTAACCCAGTGCTGAAGTGCCGAAAACCTCAGCTCCTCTTGATGCCCCTTAAGGTTGGCTAGAAAAAAATGAATAAAAGCAACAATTAGATATTTTTTATATAACAGAAAACAAGAAGAAAAACCGAGAAGGACTTCTAAATGTACAGATTTAGCTTTCATTAGTTCCAGCACAAAGAAAACACGTCCTTCCAGGTGCTCTATGCTCCAGCTGTTAGCTGTAATTGACTTTATAAATCAGGACATCGCGGCGACTGTGCATCTGCCTATTTATATTTCCTGCTGCCCAGCAGCCAGCAGTATATTATTGTGAGCTTTAATTCATACTCCTACTACCCACAGGTGTGGCTGTGTGGAGGCAGTATGGAGGTGCTGCCTTGCTCCAGAGTGGCTCATATTGCACGAATGAAGAAACCTTACCACAGTAACATAGCTTTCCACACACGCCTTAATGCCCTGCGTGTGGCAGAGGTCTGGATGGATGAGTACAAGTCCAATGTCTACCTGGCCTGGAACATCCCCATGGAGGTGAGAACGGCATTTTTCTGCACCAAGACCTCTCTTAGAGAGGATGCTGTCAGTCATGCTTGTCTGTTTGTGACTATCAGATGTCCATGTTCAGAGCCAAACAGTTTTTCTTTTGGTTCCACAATTTATGTAGAGACTTTAGGCATAATAACTTCCTTTGCTCTTGCAGAACCACGGTATTGATTACGGAGACATATCACAGAGGGTTGCACTGAGGAAGAGTCTGCAATGTAAGAGCTTTCACTGGTACCTAGACAACGTTTACCCAGAGATGAGGAGGTACAACGATACGCTGTTCTACGGTGAGGTGAGCCATGAAGGACAAAGACACAGGAAAAAGTAAGTTTGTAGATGTAAGATCTGATGTACAAATTAAACCACTGAAATTAAATAAATGATACTTACACAAAGTCCTAAGAAACTTGTATCTCCTCCACAGACCAAAATATAACAAGAAAGCAGGGACTCAGACAGCATGTACATCCACATCTTCTCAGCTGTTAATAGAAAATAAATGAGATTTAGAACTTTGTCTGATCCACACTGACACATCCTTGTTTTTAGCCTTTATACATTTTTAATCGGTAATTATTTTGGGGAATATTCATATTTTATGAATTAAGTCTGACTCTTTTTTTTTGTGTATTTAAGGTCCGCAATTCTAAAGCAAGCCACCTGTGTATGGATCAGGGTGTGAAGGAGAACCACACAGCCACCCTGCACCCATGCCATGGGTGGGGTCCTCAGGTACAACACTCTTCCTCACCACCATACTAAAGAGTATACTCCATCTTTTTCCAGTTGCTTTGCTTTCTCATGAAAACATACAGTGAGCTTCTCCGGTGATGTGATTTGCAGCTGTGTCTCAATCACAGGCTCAGCTGAAATCCTCCAAGGAGCGAGTTCTGCTGTCAGAATAAAATTGTGTCTTGCACTTTTTGTGTTGAAGCCCTGAGTCAGCCAGTGTCAGCTCTTCATCCCTTCAGCCCTAAGGGCCTCTCTTTTTAGCTCACAGTGGTAAACAGGTGCTTTAAGGTGCTTTAGGCAGAAAGTCAAGGCTTCAGTGGTAAAATGCTAAAGGAGCTAAAATTTCAATTCAATTCTGGAAAAATGAGTGCCGCTGATAGGTTTGTAGCTTGAACCCATCCGCTGGAACGTTAAAGGCAATATAATTACACTGCAAAGCAAGACACGAAGTAGGGCAAGCTTCATGTTACTCGTGCACGGGAGAGAACCGGACAATCGCCGTTCCTTCGCTTGGCCCCAGTTGCTCTCGTCCGTCCTCCCGTACCACTGTCCTTTTATTGAGGTTACATGAATATGCATAAGTTCGTTAACATATGACGTCTACATACACACAAAGAGTAATAAATTCAAATTCAAATTTTATTTGTCACATACACAGTCATACACAGTACGATATGTAGTGAAATGCTTGGACACTGCTCGTGACTTAAAGAAAACAAAAAAGGAAAGGCTATGAATAAGGTAGGAAATAAATATGAAAAATTAAAAGGGGTAAATTTAACTAGGAAGGAATAAAATATAAATTAAGGTTAAAAATGAAATAACTGTACAACACAAATTAGAATGAAGGGTAAATTTAACTGGGATGAATAAGATAAAATATATAAATTAAAGTTGAAAATAAAATAACTGTACAACAAATACACCAATACACAGTAAACTATATAAGAATGTATGAAGAAATCTAAAATATAAATAATATATACACAATAACAGCAGCTGTACAAGTATTAACCGGAAATGAAGAATATAGTGACCAGTGTTGTGCAAAACAAAGTCCAGAAAGTCCAGTGTGTGTGTAAGAACTGTATGTGTGGGTCAGTACTGTGTGGTGGTGTGATTGAGAGACCGTATCGCCTGCGGGAAGAAGCTCCTCCTCAGTCTCTCTGTGTTGGTCTTCAGGGAGCGGAATCGCTTTCCTGACTCAACAGAGAGAACAGTCTGTTGTTGGGATGGCTGAGGTCCTTCACGATCTTCCTGGCCTTGGTCCAGCACCGCCTGCTGTAGATTGAGTGCAGGTCAGGGAGCTCGGAGCGGATGGTGCGCTCAGCTGACCGCACAACCCTCTGTAGAGCTCGTCTGTCCTGCATGGTGCTGTTCCCGAACCAGGTTAAGATGTTTCCGCCAGGATGCTCTCTATGGTGCACGAGTAAAAGTTCCTGAGCACTTTGGAGGGCAGTTGGAAGTCTCTCAAGCGTCTGAGGTGGTAGAGACGCTGACGGGCCTTTTTCACCACGGTGTTGATGTGACAGGACCATGACAGGTCCTGCGTGATGTGAACTCCGAGGTATTTGAGCTGTCCACTCTCTCCACTGGGCACTCGTTGATGACGGGGTCTGGTAGTTACTCTCCTGCTTAGTGCTGAAGTCCACTATCAGCTCCTTTGTCTTACTGACGTTTAGAAGGAGGTTGTTCCTCTGGCACCAGTTCTCAGATTCCTAATCTCCTTCAGGTAGGCCGTCTCGTTGTTATCAGAGATCAGGCCCACCACGACGGTGTCGTCAGCAAACTTGATGAAGGTGGTGGAGCTGGTAGTGGCCACACAGTCATATGTGTACAAAGAGTACAGCAGGGGCTCAGAACACACCCTGGGGGGCTCCAGTGCTGAGAGTGGTGGAGGCTGAGACATGTCCGCCCATCCTTACTGCGTGCGTGTGTGTGTGTGTGTGTGTGTGTGTGTGTGTGTGTGTGTGTGTGTGTGTGTGTGTGTGTGTCTGTGTGTGTGTGTGTGTGTGTGTGGACTGCTGATCAAAGGGTCAAACATCCTTGGTCAGGAAGAGGTAGCCTCCCCCTCACCCTAGATGGTTCATCCTAGATAACACGGTGAGGAAGTCCTGCAGTTCATCTAAACAAAGACTAGACTAGAACAGACGCAACTACGTTAATCCTACCATAAAACAATAAAACACGGTATGACCTCTCATGCTCCCAAAGTGCTGTCTAATACACACACAGTTTGCAGACTATCAAGGATCAAAACCTCTACCAATCTACAATTAATTACAAAACTCTAAGCATATATAAGTAAATATTTCTAAGCATAAATGACAATCAACAATACAAATCGAACAGCCGCATCACACTTTCTTCACAAGACATGCTTCAGTTGCATTTTTAAAGTTATCCTTTTGATGGAACAAAAAGTCTTCAGTTTTTATTAGACCACCAGTTTTTCACACTTGCACTTCCACGGAGATAAAAGCGACCCCATGGTGTCTTAGCGTGGGTTCTCTCCAGGTAGTCCGGCTTCCTCCCACAGTCCGATGACATGCACGTTAGGTTAAATGGTGACTGGCTGTAGGTGTGTATGCAAAACAGATAAAGCACATAAGTGCATAAAATAAAGTGCGATATGAATATCTGTGAAAAGATGAATGTAACTTGTAGTGGTCAAAGATACTAGAAAAACATTTTAATAAATACTCTGTTCTTAAGAGCAGTGACATCTAGGGACCACAAGTGGGATTTTTAAGATTTGAGTCCAAACGCTGTTAAATCACCTAACTTTTGTATGATGTACTGCAAACAGGATGCAGTTACTCTGCAAAAAGACCCAAACTGGGCTGACTGGGTGGTTGATGGAAAGCTTTATCTTTATATCTTTTGCAAGGCATTGCAACCACTATTCATGCTTTGTTAGGAACAGAATGCGATATAAACAATTTCCCAATCAGTCTTTATCGTCAGCACACTCAAAGCCTCAGAGCTAGATGCAACCAAAAGGAACTGTTTTATCTGCACTGCTAAAGTGGAAATTACTATTAATCTGAACGAAAAAGCTGAAGTGAAAGACACAAAGGTTAGAAAACAGAGCGGGAAGAATCTGACTCACTTCTGCTTTTTCTTTCTGTCAAGTTGAGAAAACTGCAGAATTTGGTGTATATAAAATGTTAGGGCTATATGTGGGTTAGAACTCTGCTGAAACAACACTGTGATTAGCAGTGATGTACAGGAAAATCTTTGTGTTTAGCACTCAGTGAAGAACAAAGACATGTTTTGCCTCTCAGCAGTATTGGGAACAACACCATCCTCTTGTTCAAAGCAGCAAAAAAAAAACCCAACAGCTTGCATAATCAAGGAAAATCCTGCCAGGTTACCTTCAACTTGTACATCATCACATACTTATTTCATCGTTAGCTAATAAAGAGAAGAGTATTCACTCAGCCAGTTCAGTAACTTCCGTTTACTGTATGTGTGACGTATCTGTTTTTCCTCTTAGTTAGGACGCTACACTAAAGAAGGTCAGCTGTTTCTGGGACCCCTAGGCAGCACTGGTGAGGACACTCGTTGTGTGGTGTACGATCAGATGAGCAACTTTCCTCAGCTCCTCAATTGTGAAAGGTGACCAACGTGAAACAGAAGACATGGCATTTCTCTCAGGTCAGAAGTGTAAAGAAATCTCTTTTTCAATGATATAACTGAGTGTTTATAAGAGAAACTAAAATTTACTGGCATAGAGTTGAGAGGAAAAAGTATCTATATGTCAGATTTTAAAAGGGACCTATTGAGCTCATGTCTGGGTCATTCTTTTTTCTCTTGGACTCTAATATGAGAGTAGCTTTGCATGAATCTTCATTTCTCTCATACTCAGCATTGCTGCAGCCCCGTAGTTCATGCTTTATCTGACAGAACCGCCTTTATATTCCGAATACCTCGTTGAAGCCACCTTTCTTTGTGTTAAAAACCCTCACAAACAGAAGGTTTAACACCGGGGCCAGTAGGACTTCACAGATAGATCTGTCTGTTTGTGATGACTATATTAGGATATCATCTCTGCTATTACTGTAATCAAAGCAGTCTGGTTAACGGGGATTATTTGCACATAAATTGAGACTTTGGCTATGATTAATATGAACCAATAACTGTTGTAAAATTATATTTATGCTAGAAAATAAGGGGTCCTCTTAAGACAACTAACCCAGACTGCTTAAAGGGTAACAAGCGACTCAATATACCTTTTACTTTGGCATTGATTCTCTTTTTCTTTTAATGTGAAAACCTTTTGTAAGTCAATTTTCTGTTGGTCTTTTAGTTCTGTTTGGGTAACCTTTAAAAACTAAGAGTTACAGCCTGTAGCACGGGAAGAGGAGAGCTTGAACAGTGATGCTGCAGACCTTCTGCCACATCGATTCTTTGTCACACAGCAGGACAAGCAGTGAAGAGTCCTGCAGACGTAGAAGTCTTAGGGAAATAGGGAGACCTTACTTATTTTATATAGATGTAAGGGTAAAAAGTAGTGCCATTTGTTTAAGAAAGAGGTTGCAACAGTTCACATAAGGCCCGGTCTTGTTACATACTGTTCTGTCACATCACGCATTGTTCACAGACCATCTGTGAATCTGTTAAAACCAAAGTATTGTATCTCCTTCTGCCTTGCAGAACGAATCGATCATAAATCGGGCTACTGGACGCTGTCTGGAGGTGGTGCCGGCTAATGTTTACTCCGGCCACCTGCTGGTCCTGCAGCCCTGCTCGGGGCAGAGGTGGACCATCAAGAACACTATGAAGCAGTGATCGCCTGGCCAGTTTCATTGGACCAATTACAAAGGCTATTTCCAAGAGCTGTCACCTGACGTTACCTTGGCCAGTGGACAATCAATGATGCGGGGGCTCCTTAGCTTTTGAAATAAGACTCAAAATAGATGGCTTTAAGGAGACGAGTGATGAGGTGGTTGGAAACAATTGATGTTTTTTTGATTTTGTTAGTTTTTTTTAAAAACATGACATTCAACGTGGTGAAAGTTTAGCATGAGGACCATTTCTCTATATGAATTTTACAAACTTCAATGTGATGTTGCCATAATTCCTGTGTGCCACTTCTTTACAGTGTTTAAGTTTTAGTAGACATTTAATCGACCAAAAGCGTGTTCTTTCTTATGTGAAGGGGAAAAAAGTTTCCATCTTCCATCAGTCTTTCTGCAATTATTTCATTCATTTTGTGCCACGGACGGCCCTAAATAACTAAAAATGGTTCATAACACACGGGAAAAGACACAGGGGAACTGAGGTAACGATAAAAACAATAAATATGAACGATAAAACGAAGAAAAAAACCCCCGGTAAACATAAATTGCACACCTGAACCTCAACACTCGCGGCCCGGTACCAAACGACTCACGGACCGGTACCAGTGCCTGGCTCGGGGGTTGGGGACCGCTGGTCTATGGTACTTAGAAATTAAGGAATGGCTACTCGTGACAGGAGAAAATTTTACACAGTTTAGCAAAAATGCCTGAAAAGTGATTCTTATGTTTTTCAGAAAATTCAAATCCTTGTAAATATTTATAATTTGAAGAAAAAATATGCTAAAAATATTACTTGGTGTACTTTTTTTTTCAAATCACCCCAACAAGGACTCTGGGCTAAATCTCACTTCTATGTTTATGGATTCTGACTTTTATTGCTATTTTTCCACCAAGCATTCTGTAGCATCAGATGCAATATATCTCGTAGCATGAAGTACTGTAAGCAGTTGGGTACAAAGTTCTTTGCGCTAAGTTAATTTATTTGGTTAACTGCTGTGTGCCATAACTACTGAAAACCTAGTCAAACATAGGAAGCACTTTTTTGGACAAAGGTTGGAACATGAACGAGAGAGGAGGATTGAATCAGGAATGCACAAAGTACCAATAAGTGGAATTGCAGGAGGCCTTAAAGGCTGAAATTATTAACGTACTGAGATGTATATGATGTCATATATTAAATTGCATAAGTGTGATCAGCTGGATTTTTGCTCCCAAGATTGTCTTCCATAAACAACTGGTTTCCTGGGTTGTGCTTTGTTACTGTGTTTTAGGATACATCTGCAGTCTTTAAATTTGTCATACTTTAATTAGTATGCTTATTTTTTTCAGTTTAATTTTATTTTCAAGCTTGTTTGTAATTTTTTGCTGCTAAACTCATGCTTTATTTTGCTTTTCTGGACTATAAATAAGGTAGAGACAGCAAAGATGAGCTACCATGCTGGCCTGCTCTCCTTTTAACTGCTCCATCCATTTTCATGGTTGTGGTCAAAATATTTTCGGCATGCTGTGAGATTAGTCCTCAAAATCATCCCCCAAAATAGACTACTTCAAAAGAGATTTCACCCTCAGCTTCCAGCTGCATGGCATCTGCTGTAACTTACACCAACTCGACTTAAGAGTACTTTCATCACATTTTTTATAAAAGCGCTTCTACACAATATTACCCAGCCACAAATAAAGCAGCCAGGTGGCCGAACATTAAAGGGACTGTTCTATAAATGACAAGTTATGGGTTCAATCCTGAAGCAACCATATGTCCTGTAAATAGTGTCCTTGAATCAGACACTGACCTCCTACTGCTTACTCTCGCTAAACTGCTCTGGATGAAGCATCAGCTTAAATGCTTAAGATGTAAATAAAACAGGAGGAGACTGCTGGGAGCACAAGGGCCTGTTTCTAGCAGAGAGGGGAGAGAGGAGTGAGGCGGCTCTGAGGGACAGAGCCTGCATGCTAACATAACACTGAATGCTGATCAGACTCTTAACGAAGAGACTGCTCATCGTTCTCTGGCGTGAAATAGGATTACCATATGTTGGTTAAAGTCCTGCTAAATGTAAGCCAGCAGTAAATGCTAACAAGGACAAACTGATCAAATAAACTCACTGCGTTACTTAGATAAGGTTGTATTTATGGGGATGGAAATTTGTATAATTTGTAGATTTTAGCATGTAAAAAAATGGAGCTATTTTTAAAGGATGACAAAAAATCTAGAAAATGAATGTAATTCATTGACATTATTGTATCATAGTTTGCATGTTCTGACCAGCAGTGTCCTGCAGCTCCCTGTGAGCACTTAATGAAAGAGGTTATGGTTTAATGTCAGAGCAGAGAACTCACAGTTGTCAAATATGATTTTGCTCTAATATGCACCATGTGGCGCTGTATGTTTTCTGTGATTGGAGGGTAGTGTCACTGCAGCTGTCACCCCAGCCTGCTCTCTGCTCTGCCTCGGGAAAAAAGCAGCAGAGATACAGATGTATTACTTGACAGAACAGCAACACTGTATGAAAATGTGACAATTTCATAAAACCCACTGCAGCAAGGGTAACAGATGATACAACACACAATACTGTGCACAACTCTTTAGGCACAGATGTTGGCAGCGAAGCATGGTGAAGCATCCCGCTGTTTTAGTTTTTGTTGTTTTGGGGTTTTTTTTTGCAGAGAGCATGTCAAAACTAGAGACTAGAACTACAATTAGATCTTTTATCATGCAAAATAATCAGATCGCTTAAGTTCATTCTGTAGCGTGACAATGACCCCAAACAGAGCCAGAGTAATAGCTTCAGAACATGTACTGAATGTGCTTTATTAAAGGGTTTTTATCAGACTGTGATTTACGTTTACTTCACCTTATGTGTTCATTGTTGAGTAAAAGCTATTGATACCAATTATTTTTATACATATCCTCACTTCACAGTGAGAATCAAAATCTGTTTCTTCTTTCTTTTGTACTAAACATGTTCTCACACTCTGGAGCCATTTTGGTAACATCTCCAGGCACTTATTTGTCCAAATTATTTTTAAGCTATATCTATATTAACTTTAATTTCAGTGATCATAAAAGTTATATACTAGAATAAAAACAGTTTTAAAGTTTTAGAATAGAATAGGATAAACCTTTAATACTGCACAGATGAGAAATTTGGGTGTTACCCAGCTCTTATGGCAAGGGGAATATAAAATATAAAATTGAAAAATTTATAAATTATAAAATTTGCTGACTTTGCACCAAAATGGCTCCAGAGTGTGAGAACATGTTTAGTACAAAAGAAAGAAGAAACAGATTTTGGTTCTCACTGTGAAGTGAGGATATAGTATAAAAATAATTGGTATCAATAGCTTTTACTTTTACTTTTACTGTTAGCGCCGGTGTCCTTCTATTATAGTGATACTAAACAAGGCAGGAAATTATATTTTTATTCTACAAAATGAAATGAATGTATCTACTCTGCAGAAGTGTTTGTGAATTTCAACAGATCGATTAGCTTGCTGCATTATATGTATGAACTGCATTTTTATCAGTTGCAGTTTCACCATCTCAGTGCCTAATGCTTCCCTCTTGTGGTGTCATGGTGGTTAGAAATAAATATGATATGTTATATGAAGTATATAATAAAAGCAAAGGCTTCACGTAAAGAGGGATTGGGACAGCTTTAAGCAGGGTGACCTGCAGTATCCCACTGATTAACAGCCTCAACTGACACGTTCATGATGACTTTTGCTTTGTTCCCATTCCTCAGATCGATTTTCCCTTTATAAGGTTTGCTAAACCAGATGCTATATTTATGCTAAAAGTGGCCATAAAGAGTAAGGTCAGAAGGAGGAAAGTACAGCAATGAAGAATAAAGGCAAAGTCAAAGACCGATTCCAGCTTTAAAAGCTATCTATGTATTTTTTTGTACATAGATTTATATGAAAAAGATGATCTGATTTCTAGCAGCAAAGGGCACATGCAAAAAAGCATTGGCAGGATAAATTCAGTTAAAGCAGTTAAATCAGTGCAAAGGTACAGAAAAATACTTATATTAGTTTGGAAATCAACAAGCAAAGAAATCCAGATAGATGTGATTTTTCCCATTCAATAGTACTTTTAATGTTCATAATTAAAAATGCTTTTGATTAATTTTGTCAGTAGGAGTAAAAGTTTGATGATTTTTTTCTCAGTGTTACTGCTCCATTAATAATAAGTGTTTAATAATTAATAATAAGTGAATCCAAGTTTTACCCCAATGTTTCCACCATTCCTCTCACCTAACCCTCATTTCCTCTTCAGGCCTTGCCTTTCAACCACACACACCCTCTACAGCAAATTAACAATATCTGAAAGTCATGTCCTTAAGAAATAAGAGGGGAAAATCGAGTTAAGACCCAACACAGGACCTGAAAGGTGCATCTAGCCCTTCAGCTGATTCATCTACCGTTTGCTGAACCCTTGTCAGAAATTGTTAGAAGAAGAAGAAGCTATTCTTAAGGATGGGAAACTCTTGATTGATGGAATCTTGAATATAGAAAAGTAACAATGGATTTTAATCCACAATGTAATGCCATTGGGAAAGCATGTGATTGGCAAATGCATCATTTTTCAGGATAGCAATGATCCCCAAAATACTGTCAGTACAGTAAAAGCATACCTGGATAGAAAAACATACAATAGAACAGCATCAGTCATGGCTTGGCCTCCCCAGAGCCCAGACCTCAATATTACTGAAGCAGTGTGGGATCATTGTGACACGAGAACGGAACAAAAGGCGGACAACACCCAAAGACGTGCTCTGAATATCCTTCAAGAAGCCTGGAAAACTGTTCCTGTGGAAATGACAAGAAAACTAGAACTGAAGAATAACAGTTACAATGCCAAATATTGACTTTCAAGCTTGTTATATTGTTATAAACTCTATTTTACGTATATTTCCATTTATGTTTGCACATGTTCAATAAAATCATTGCTCCTGAGGCAACGAGGAATGGCTAAAGATTTCTGCCACTACTCCATAACAAACATCAACTAAAAGTGTTTGATAAATGCATTCTATTTGCTTTTTTAAAAATCACAAAGTGAGAGATTTTTTTTCAATTTAAGTGAGCATTATGTTAATGTTTTAAATGTCATGGCATAGGATCAGATCGCTTCAAAGTAAATTATATTTTGAAATGTACAATCCCTTAAACACTGTGTCCTGATCTTGAACTAATAACTACTGAGATCTCAAGTCTACTGCATAATAAGACAAACAGCACCATTTAGAAAATTTCTTTTTATTGCAAGTATTCTTAATGCTTTGATGTTTTGTACAGATTTTCATATTTACAGTGATAATTAGTATTCGTCTAATAAATAATACAACTGAAAGTCATTCTCTAGCCTACATGTTTAAATATTGCACGTGCAAAGTATGTATAATATGTGCTTGTCCAATAGATATGCTGTCTTAGCAGCTATTTACAATGTTACATAAGAAACAAATGTGGGATCCAACCACCATGCTACTAAAGAGACACTGTGCGTTTCCCCTCCAAAGCAAACCCTCCACTTCAGTGATGGAGTCATGCAATTATTCTACTGGGGTGAAGACAGTTTAATTACAGCATCACTGCAATAACAGTATCCATCCAAAAAAAAAAAAACATCAAATAAAATTTTAATTATTTCTAAATAAGAAATTCGTGATAAAACAGTTTTCCAATTAACCACTACATAACAGTAGTGTCTAGTTCTTATTTGGTAGGAAATGTCCACCAGTGCTGTAACGTTTTCAAAAATAATAGTAAAAGAAAAAAAGCATTTTGATGAAAAACTAAACCAGCGTGACCTACTGTACAAGTTTGTTTAGGCTGCTTTTGCAGCAGTGCTCTTTATAAAGTCTCCAGGGTGTGATAGTAATAAATCATCTGTGAATGAAACCTTTTACACGTTTAAAATCACTTTGTCTGCCATAGGCAAGAAATCTGTTCCTATAAATACACCGTTTAATTATGTGTTCGCATTGCAACTGCTGCTCTGCCAGAAGTGTAGGTAGAGCAAAGTCAACCTATACATTATACATATCCTCATATTTGAACATTCAATATCAATATATTTTCCACATATTGTGAATATAACGCTGAGTGTGCAGAGAGGGAGAAACACGCAAACACCGTGACGAGACAAGAGCACGGGCAGTGTGATGTTACTTCACCTCTAGATGGCACTATTGCACAACCTACAACCTTCTGCATCGTTTCACTGGAATGGATGACAAGTACAGTGCAAAAACAATAACAGGAACAAACTGAGTCCGATATGATATACATATTTATGCCAAAAAAAAATGCCCGTTTGATCTTGTGTTTCCATGTAGGAACAGGGAAAAATGTCTATATTGTGTTGTCTGGTTCACCTCGGCAGAGTTCTATGGCTTTGGCAGGAGGGTTGAGAGGAAACAGAAAGGGCCTTTACCGCCTGCACCTGGCATGTTTGTGATGAAGCAGCTGCCTCTACTCCTGCTGAGCCTCCTCCCTGTACCTCTGAACCCGAGTGAGCAGAGAGCACCGACGGTCATGCACACACACAGATACTGTACACTTCAACAGACACTGGAGATACAAATGATGGGCCATTTGCTAAACCTGCAGCACACACTGCTTTCTATGTGAAAGAACCATTCTGTGAGAAAAACTCTACTGCTCATTTGATCTATGACCTCTGAAAAACAGTTCATGATTTCCATTACTATTCAATTATAAAAAAAAAAAAAAGTACATTCCCTGGGTTATACAGCACTGATATGCAAAGCTTAATTGTATATCTGTAACTCTAGAACTGCAGTATTTATAGTTTTCTTAGTTTAATATTTCAATTTCATATTCTTCTTCTAAGTATAAAATCCCTTTTGTTATATTTGTCTCATTAATTTAACTGAAATACACTGAAAATTGCTCACAAATTAAGGTTTATGTGTCAATACAAATGCAGGTTTTATTGCTGGGAGCTTCCCGTGATGCACTGACTATTTCTTCTTCCATGACACTAATGTTTTGTCTTTGCTTCATCATTTATGTACTGTACTGTATCCCCAGTTTTCCAGCGAGGGCTGCGTACATTTTGATTGCATTAACGTTTTTATCCAGCCTTTATGTGCAAGCTTGAGCTGCAAAATTCAAATGTAGTTACTGACAGGCCAAAGTGCAACAGGGAAGAGATTAAATGGGATCAAAGGGAGTGGCATTATAAATTCCTTCCTTCCTGAGATTCAAATCCTCCAATCAAAACGGTGCCAGCAATGCAAAGACAGATTTCTTTAAAAGATTGGACACAATAACAAAGTCAGTCGTTTATTTATTAAAGCACTGTTAATAATTTTAGTTGCTGCTATTTCAAATAAATGTTTGGTACAACAAATTTCTCCGTGTTCTGTCTCAGGCTTTATTCGGGCCCTGGTACTAGAGCTATGGTCTGTTCTTGAGTGCAGCAGTGACGACATCAGAGTGGTCCGTCCCAAACCAACTCCCATTGACCCCACAGATAGGAGTTGCATTAAGGTATTGTATGTATGTGCGTGCGTGTGTGTGTGAGAGAGAGAGGGAGAAGGAGAAACTTCCTGGAGCCCACAATGCCCCAATTTTTAGATATCTACATAATAGTACAGACACAGATCTCTTAGAAGTTTTGCTTTTCCATCATGTTTTTAGCTCACTGGTTACAAAGGTGTTTAAATTGATTAAAATTAAATTGATTCCAATTATTATTAACCCAGGACTCAGAATAGTGGTCCATGTGTTGCTGTGATACCAGCAGCCATGTAGAAAATTCACTTGTGAATATTCATATTTAAGAAACTGGCAATAGTGATTTTGTTAACAAGAAAGGCTTTTTGCTGATTGGTTTATGGGTGTCTGGGCAAATAAGCCTTACTTTCATAAGACTGCATTTTTAGTTATGTTTTTGGCAGAATTTCTCTCAGGAAAGCTTCAACAAGCTCCAGCGTGAGCCTGTCTGTGTGTGTCTGATGCTTGGCCTCTGACAGCAGCCAAGTCATCTCTCTCAGAGAGACTAGCCAAGTGAATACGGACAGCCAGTGATGTGTAAACTGTGTCCTGCCACAGGCGACTTTAAAGTCTGCCTTATCAGTGGGTTATACATATATGCTGAGGTCAAAGGAAAACTAAATATACACACACCAGCACTTTGGTGAATTAACTCGAGTCTTTGCTTTAATCTGTGCTAAGTACAGTAGGAGGTTTGGTAGTACATATGAAGATAAGTTCACACATGCACAGAAACATCAGAAGACACATGAAAGTATAGATATTTCTATTTTAGAAAAAAAAATCCATCGTATCTTGTTTTTTTCTTTACGTTTCTTTGAAGCTGTTTAATATAATCTAAGTTGTAGCTCGTTTGTGCAAGTGTCTCTCTTTTTTTCCTTTGATGCTTTTGATGATATGTTTTCCCTGTTCTACCAGACCCAGTGAAAAATGCAGGGAGCTTTCCTGTAGTTTAATATTCTTCAGGCTGCAATAGGTTTCTGCTCAACCACTCTGCTCAGAATATATGTCTTATTCAGTTTTGAGAGTGTGGTAAACCATGTTTTACCTTTGCAATCATAAATTCTTTTTACATTTTGTTTTGCTTTGAATACTACAGATATTATTTGTCATATTATCGGTAGTGTTTGTAGTTGAATAGTGTTATATTATTATTATGTGTTAGGATTTGATCAATCCATGACGTGCACAAATGCATTCACAATGGTCTTTAAAAGCAAATACATTTTTTTCTCTCTAACAGCTGCTGTATTTACTTTCCTCTTCAGTCCTTCCTGTACTTGGTCAACCTCCTCTCCTCTTCCCAGTCGGTGTGGCAACTGCTGGGCCGACAGTCTTTGGCCAACAAAAGCGAATACACCCTGAGGGAGATGCCAACCTCCATACCTGTAAGTGTTTTTCTTCTTCTTCTTTTCCACACACTGCAGTTTTTTTTTGTCATCCATCTGAGGGCATGTTTGCACTTTTTATTTGGCCTCCAAACCACCCACCCATTTGTTTTA
Source organism: Rhamphochromis longiceps (assembly GCF_057381845.1). Lineage (NCBI taxonomy): Eukaryota > Metazoa > Chordata > Actinopteri > Cichliformes > Cichlidae > Rhamphochromis > Rhamphochromis longiceps. The sequence goes on along the minus strand of NC_140570.1, from coordinate 402,864 downwards.
CTTCAAACGCATTCAAATAAACCCTCTCACACTGAGACTGATATACGTTCTCCACCTTACCCATTGTAAATTTCCACACAGTTTTCGTTTTGCACCCTATCCGGTGCATTCTTGTTCAAAGCCTCTCATTTTACTCCACAGGATTTGATTGACAGACTGATTGCCGTGAATTCGGATGGGAAGATTCATTCTCTCTTCCACTACGAAGAGAGTCACACATTCGGCCTAAGGTGGGATTCATTATTTTTTTCATATTACTTAACATCAGTGGGGAAGTAGACGATATCAGATTATCACCTGGTGACTGCACACACACTTCAGCCTCTGGCAATAGGAGACTGGCATGGTGACGTAATCGGCCTTAAAATGCGGCCTTTAAGGCTGCAGACCCTGAATTGGGATACAGCCTCTGAATCGCTGCATCTTGTAGCTGTGTCGTCTTAAATTGGTCATGTGATTTTGACGCGCCGGCGCGTCCGGCAACCCCAGAGGTTTAACTTAATATTTAAGTGTCTCTTGGTTTTAGACTAGTTGTTTAGTCTAATTTGATGTTTTAAACCAGAAAAGGAAGAAGAGGGCTTAGAATTACAGGTAAGAACTGCTCAGTGGTATGTGATAAACTGTAAATGTAAAGCTTACAGGTCAGTCCTCATGTTTTTAAATCAGATTTTGAGTCTGTACATGGCACATTATGCTTTTGCATGTTGTGAAATGTGCTGCAAAACAAACTGAGGTAAACTAACTGGTTTACTGTGATGGATTTAAAGTGCGTGTGACTGGTGCGCAGTGGCTGTGGTGCTCACGGTCAGAGTTCAGTCACAAAGAGGGTAACAGAGATGAATTTAAAGTTAAGGTGATGGTGCTTAGATTCATTCACAGACTGAAACCTTCACACCAACTTTATCCTGTGTCTCTTAGTTTTAGACTAGTTGTTTAGTCTATTTTGATGTTTTAAACCATATCACAGGGTTTTTACTTCACCATTTACGGGGTTTTAACAAGCAAACAAAAGACAGATCGTGATGTTTGAAAATGTTTTGGAAATATTCTTTAAAGATTAGATGTAAAATACGCAGAGGATAAATTCAATTGGTTTATTAGTTTATTACATAAGTTGAAAAAAAGTTAAACAAGTAAATAAAGAAACAACGTAAAAGAAAAGTAAACAAAACAAATCGGTAAATAAAGGAAAATGGTAATAAGAAGGGGAAAAAAAAGAAAAGAGAAAACCCCAACAATCCCCTCTGAGCAAGCACTAGGCGACAGTGGGGAAGAAAAACTGCCTTTAAACGGGCAGAAACTTCCGGCAGAACCAGGCTCACGAGGGGCAGTCAACTGCCGGGACTGGTTGGGGTGAAAAAAGATGAAGGAGAGAGGGAAGAAGTGTTAGGAGAGAAGGGGAGAGGAGAGGTGAAAATTAAGATGGAACAGAGGTGGAGGGAGACGAGGTGACGTCAGCAGTAGAAAAAATAGAAAGAGTAGAAAAAGCAGGAGTGTCCCTCCTCCAGAAGAAGCGGAAACGTTTTTTCTTCTTTTCCATGAGCTTTTCCACGACCACTTTTTTCTCTAGGATGAGGGTTCTCAACTGATCGGTTGTTTCTTCAACTTCCTTCTCAAGTTTCTGGCATCTTTGCTCCATTTCTTTTAATAGATTGCACTTGTCTGTATTTTGCTGTTGTTTTTCCTTGTGCATCTTTTCTAACTGCTCATTTCTTCTTGTGATTTCTTGAAGCTTACGCTGCAGGTCTTCATTTATTTTCTCTTGTTGCTGCTTTTGTGCAAGCATTTCAGCGTTTTCACACTTCAAGTTGTCTGAGTTCAACAACATCTCATTAATGACCTCTGAGTGTTTTTTCGCCATTTCATTGATCCTACGCTGCATCTTTGAACGTCGTTTTTCCAATACTTCTCCTTCCAGTTCAGGTGTTCTGTCCTTCATTGTATTAATTTGTTCAGTTGTAGATTTCTTCTCTCCAAGTCCTGGAGAATACGTTTTTTTTCTTTTTCCTGTTGCTCTTTCTCTTGAAGAAGCTCTTTATTTTTGCACTCTGTTTCATCCAGCCTGACTGGATTTGGATTTATTGAAGAAGGACCACCAAAATCTTTGTTCTATTTGGTGTACATGTTAAGAGTTGCTGGACTAACAGTTGGTTTGATTTGCTTCAGAGAATCCTCAAAGTCTTTCATCTTAATGTTGCGCACCTCAGCAGCAGCTATAACACGGACTTGTTCTGGTGCCAACTCTCTTATTGGGCCAAGTGCAGCATCTTTGGCTAATGCTGTCAAATCGCTCCCTGAATATCCTTCAGTCACTTTTGCAAGACAGACAGTTCGTCTTGGCTCAGTGGACTCCCGTGCGTTCCCAAAAGATTTTTCAGCAGCGTAAATCTTGTCTTCTCATCGGGTAAGGTCACATATACTCTTTTGCAAAGCGCCTTAATATTGCTTCATCGAGCTCCTGGGGCCTGTTCGTTGCTCCCATTACAAGTACTCTGTCATCCTTTCCTGACTGCAACCCGTCAAACTCAATGAGGAACTCAGTTTTTAAACGGCGAGAGGCGTCGTGCTCCCCCTCCCTCCTTTGACAGAGCAAGCCGTCCACTTCATCGATGAAGATTACTGAGGGCTGTCTCTCTCTTGCAACTGCAAAGAGTGCTCGTACGAGCTTCTCGCCTTCTCCCACATATTTGGAGGTCAAACTAGCAGCACTGATGTTGAAGAATGTTGCATTAGACTCTGCAGCAACTGCTTTGGCGAGCATGGTCTTCCCATTTCCTGGTGGGCCAAATAAAAGCAAGCCACGTGCAGGAGCTCTCAGACCAGTAAAGAGATCAGGTCTTAAGGCAGGAAGGATGACAATTTCTTGAAGTGCTTGCTTTGCCAGATCCTGCCCTGCGATGTCATCAAATGACACAGTCGCTCCACTGTATACAATTTCATTTGTAATTAAGCTGACCAGTTTACTGTCCACATTCTTTTTCATATCCCTCTTCGGGGGCTGTTTCACAGCTGCCGGTCTTCCATTCTGAGTTTTTCCCACCCGAGTGGTTTTCTTTGCATCAGTTATTCTTAATGGAGGTCTTACAGAAGTGGAGGGTCTGATGGTGGTGGAAACACCTGCGGGTTGACTTTTAGGAACTGACTTTGGCTTACTTGCAATTGTTTTGGTCGACATTTCTCTTGCGCGACTTCCCCCCTGTTCACAGTCATAACACGGTAAACTAGTCATAAACGAAAACGTTTAGGCTATTTATCGCATTTAAAGGTCTTTCTTTGGGACAACGTCACAGAACACAGAAACGTCACAGGGCTTTGGAGCGTGATGTTACAGAGGTTTACAAATACTTTCAAATATAGCTCTGGTCGAACGTTTGAAGGCTGCGAACAAACTGACTAAAACTTGCTGCTCCTGACCCCTATTTATAGAAAAACTTCAAAGGCTCAAAGGCATGTGCTTGTGACATCATCACATGTCCTTGTGACATCATCACATGTCCTTGTGACATCATCACTCTTCATGAATCAGATTGTCACATGACATTTTAGAATGGGGATGTTTTTTTTAAACCGTTTTCAAATTAACCCTCTGTGGTCCAGGGTATAATTGGCCGTTCTTGACTATTTTTGATTTTACCTCTATATTTCACCTTTAAAATATGTTTTTCTTGCCTTATTTGGCACCATTATTTTCAGCACAACCTCAAATATCTGAAATTTGAGTTATTGTTTTCATTTTGGTATACTATATTAGCACAGTTGATCTAAATTAATAACACAATAAATTGTGTGTGCATCTCCTGTTTTGTCATGGTTGTATGTCCCGGTTCGTGACAGGCTGCATGAGCTCATCTGGTGGGAGTGTAGTACTGTAGTATTTCAGGCATAAAAACGTGGTTTTCACAGACCTTGTCACAGGGTCTGAGTCTAAGATTCAAATTGTAAACACACAAACACTCAGGCTTGCTGCAAACCTTAGCTGATCCCCCGTGGGCTTAATTTACTGCCATTGTTTACGCACCATTGTAATTGCTTCTCTAGTTTGGCATTACACTTTAATTATGGAATGTAATTATATTTTGTCTATTTTTAGTTGTGGCATTGTGTTGTAATTAATGAAGGGCCTGCACACTCCAATATCAATTTACAATTTAAATTCTCCACAGCATGTTTAACTACATTATGTTGTGCCTTTCCAGAATCCCAGATTTACTTACACATCTCCCTTTATGATACATTAGTACTACATTTGACCTAAACCTTTTCCATCCTTTTTCCAAACTCTCATTCATTTTTTACCTGATAACCAAAAACTGTGATAGTGAAAGGCTGAAATATTTCTAGGGGTATGAGATTTCTGTGTGTTTTCTGTAGGTGAGCAGCTGCGAGAAGTTTGGCTACGGGGTGATGGTGACACAGGTGGCAGCAACTGCTCCGGGAGTTGTGGCTCTGCACAGTTCAGGTACTATTGCAGTTATTTGGACACAACAAACACTTGTCAGCTGTGATGCTTAAGGCTTATATTATAAGTTGTTGTTGTTGTTTTTGTGTTGTCGGTATAAAGGAGACTTAAGGCAGCTTAGGGAGAAATGTATTTGTCAAACCGTTTTTGTTTGGGTAAGAAAGAGTAAGAAGAGGCGTTCTTTTTTGATAAATGGATTCACATATCAGTTGTATACTGATACTAGGTTTATCCATATGCAAAAGGCTCCAGGAAATACCGTACTCTTGTCAAAAGAGGTCAAAAAATGAAGCTAGTGAACAAATATTTTAATCCTGCATTCTTTCTATTGGCTAGAAGGGGCGACTCAACTGGTTATGGGAAAAGAAGTCTGATTACTTATCAGCCCTTCGCTTATAACAGCACCGCTGCGTTCTGAAACCTATTCTCTCCTATGACTTTACCCACGCAAGAACAGTTCCCTGCTGTGTTGAGCAGCGCTGGCTGTGGAGCACTCATGTGTTCCATGATGTGACATATGTTTGTGCCATCGATAAAAAGGCAGACTGACAGAAAGAAGGATGACCTCAAAAAGTGATATAGTCCAGACAGAGCTTACAAATGATGGGCCATTTGCTAAACCTGCAGCACACACTGCTTTCTATTAAATACTGCACGTGCAAAGTATGTATAATATGTGCTTGTCCAATAGATATGCTGTCTTAGCAGCTATTTACAATGTTACATAAGAAACAAATGTGGGATCCAACCACCATGCTACTAAAGAGACACTGTGCGTTTCCCCTCCAAAGCAAACCCTCCACTTCAGTGATGGAGTCATGCAATTATTCTACTGGGGTGAAGACAGTTTAATTACAGCATCACTGCAATAACAGTATCCATCCAAAAAAAAAAAAAACATCAAATAAAATTTTAATTATTTCTAAATAAGAAATTCGTGATAAAACAGTTTTCCAATTAACCACTACATAACAGTAGTGTCTAGTTCTTATTTGGTAGGAAATGTCCACCAGTGCTGTAACGTTTTCAAAAATAATAGTAAAAGAAAAAAAGCATTTTGATGAAAAACTAAACCAGCGTGACCTACTGTACAAGTTTGTTTAGGCTGCTTTTGCAGCAGTGCTCTTTATAAAGTCTCCAGGGTGTGATAGTAATAAATCATCTGTGAATGAAACCTTTTACACGTTTAAAATCACTTTGTCTGCCATAGGCAAGAAATCTGTTCCTATAAATACACCGTTTAATTATGTGTTCGCATTGCAACTGCTGCTCTGCCAGAAGTGTAGGTAGAGCAAAGTCAACCTATACATTATACATATCCTCATATTTGAACATTCAATATCAATATATTTTCCACATATTGTGAATATAACGCTGAGTCCTGCCTGACAGCACATTCCCATGAGTGTGCAGAGAGGGAGAAACACGCAAACACCGTGACGAGACAAGAGCACGGGCAGTGTGATGTTACTTCACCTCTAGATGGCACTATTGCACAACCTACAACCTTCTGCATCGTTTCACTGGAATGGATGACAAGTACAGTGCAAAAACAATAACAGGAACAAACTGAGTCCGATATGATATACATATTTATGCCAAAAAAAAATGCCCGTTTGATCTTGTGTTTCCATGTAGGAACAGGGAAAAATGTCTATATTGTGTTGTCTGGTTCACCTCGGCAGAGTTCTATGGCTTTGGCAGGAGGGTTGAGAGGAAACAGAAAGGGCCTTTACCGCCTGCACCTGGCATGTTTGTGATGAAGCAGCTGCCTCTACTCCTGCTGAGCCTCCTCCCTGTACCTCTGAACCCGAGTGAGCAGAGAGCACCGACGGTCATGCACACACACAGATACTGTACACTTCAACAGACACTGGAGATACAAATGATGGGCCATTTGCTAAACCTGCAGCACACACTGCTTTCTATGTGAAAGAACCATTCTGTGAGAAAAACTCTACTGCTCATTTGATCTATGACCTCTGAAAAACAGTTCATGATTTCCATTACTATTCAATTATAAAAAAAAAAAAAGTACATTCCCTGGGTTATACAGCACTGATATGCAAAGCTTAATTGTATATCTGTAACTCTAGAACTGCAGTATTTATAGTTTTCTTAGTTTAATATTTCAATTTCATATTCTTCTTCTAAGTATAAAATCCCTTTTGTTATATTTGTCTCATTAATTTAACTGAAATACACTGAAAATTGCTCACAAATTAAGGTTTATGTGTCAATACAAATGCAGGTTTTATTGCTGGGAGCTTCCCGTGATGCACTGACTATTTCTTCTTCCATGACACTAATGTTTTGTCTTTGCTTCATCATTTATGTACTGTACTGTATCCCCAGTTTTCCAGCGAGGGCTGCGTACATTTTGATTGCATTAACGTTTTTATCCAGCCTTTATGTGCAAGCTTGAGCTGCAAAATTCAAATGTAGTTACTGACAGGCCAAAGTGCAACAGGGAAGAGATTAAATGGGATCAAAGGGAGTGGCATTATAAATTCCTTCCTTCCTGAGATTCAAATCCTCCAATCAAAACGGTGCCAGCAATGCAAAGACAGATTTCTTTAAAAGATTGGACACAATAACAAAGTCAGTCGTTTATTTATTAAAGCACTGTTAATAATTTTAGTTGCTGCTATTTCAAATAAATGTTTGGTACAACAAATTTCTCCGTGTTCTGTCTCAGGCTTTATTCGGGCCCTGGTACTAGAGCTATGGTCTGTTCTTGAGTGCAGCAGTGACGACATCAGAGTGGTCCGTCCCAAACCAACTCCCATTGACCCCACAGATAGGAGTTGCATTAAGGTATTGTATGTATGTGCGTGCGTGTGTGTGTGAGAGAGAGGGAGAAGGAGAAACTTCCTGGAGCCCACAATGCCCCAATTTTTAGATATCTACATAATAGTACAGACACAGATCTCTTAGAAGTTTTGCTTTTCCATCATGTTTTTAGCTCACTGGTTACAAAGGTGTTTAAATTGATTAAAATTAAATTGATTCCAATTATTATTAACCCAGGACTCAGAATAGTGGTCCATGTGTTGCTGTGATACCAGCAGCCATGTAGAAAATTCACTTGTGAATATTCATATTTAAGAAACTGGCAATAGTGATTTTGTTAACAAGAAAGGCTTTTTGCTGATTGGTTTATGGGTGTCTGGGCAAATAAGCCTTACTTTCATAAGACTGCATTTTTAGTTATGTTTTGGCAGAATTTCTCTCAGGAAAGCTTCAACAAGCTCCAGCGTGAGCCTGTCTGTGTGTGTCTGATGCTTGGCCTCTGACAGCAGCCAAGTCATCTCTCTCAGAGAGACTAGCCAAGTGAATACGGACAGCCAGTGATGTGTAAACTGTGTCCTGCCACAGGCGACTTTAAAGTCTGCCTTATCAGTGGGTTATACATATATGCTGAGGTCAAAGGAAAACTAAATATACACACACCAGCACTTTGGTGAATTAACTCGAGTCTTTGCTTTAATCTGTGCTAAGTACAGTAGGAGGTTTGGTAGTACATATGAAGATAAGTTCACACATGCACAGAAACATCAGAAGACACATGAAAGTATAGATATTTCTATTTTAGAAAAAAAAATCCATCGTATCTTGTTTTTTTCTTTACGTTTCTTTGAAGCTGTTTAATATAATCTAAGTTGTAGCTCGTTTGTGCAAGTGTCTCTCTTTTTTTCCTTTGATGCTTTTGATGATATGTTTTCCCTGTTCTACCAGACCCAGTGAAAAATGCAGGGAGCTTTCCTGTAGTTTAATATTCTTCAGGCTGCAATAGGTTTCTGCTCAACCACTCTGCTCAGAATATATGTCTTATTCAGTTTTGAGAGTGTGGTAAACCATGTTTTACCTTTGCAATCATAAATTCTTTTTACATTTTGTTTTGCTTTGAATACTACAGATATTATTTGTCATATTATCGGTAGTGTTTGTAGTTGAATAGTGTTATATTATTATTATGTGTTAGGATTTGATCAATCCATGACGTGCACAAATGCATTCACAATGGTCTTTAAAAGCAAATACATTTTTTCTCTCTAACAGCTGCTGTATTTACTTTCCTCTTCAGTCCTTCCTGTACTTGGTCAACCCTCCTCTCCTCTTCCCAGTCGGTGTGGCAACTGCTGGGCCGACAGTCTTTGGCCAACAAAAGCGAATACACCCTGAGGGAGATGCCAACCTCCATACCTGTAAGTGTTTTCTTCTTCTTCTTTTCCACACACTGCAGTTTTTTTTTGTCATCCATCTGAGGGCATGTTTGCACTTTTTATTTGGCCTCCAAACACCACCCACCCATTTGTTTTACTTCAAACGCATTCAAATAAACCCTCTCACACTGAGACTGATATACGTTCTCCACCTTACCCATTGTAAATTTCCACACAGTTTTCGTTTTGCACCCTATCCGGTGCATTCTTGTTCAAAGCCTCTCATTTTACTCCACAGGATTTGATTGACAGACTGATTGCCGTGAATTCGGATGGGAAGATTCATTCTCTCTTCCACTACGAAGAGAGTCACACATTCGGCCTAAGGTGGGATTCATTATTTTTTTCATATTACTTAACATCAGTGGGGAAGTAGACGATATCAGATTATCACCTGGTGACTGCACACACACTTCAGCCTCTGGCAATAGGAGACTGGCATGGTGACGTAATCGGCCTTAAAATGCGGCCTTTAAGGCTGCAGACCCTGAATTGGGATACAGCCTCTGAATCGCTGCATCTTGTAGCTGTGTCGTCTTAAATTGGTCATGTGATTTTGACGCGCCGGCGCGTCCGGCAACCCCAGAGGTTTAACTTAATATTTAAGTGTCTCTTGGTTTTAGACTAGTTGTTTAGTCTAATTTGATGTTTTAAACCAGAAAAGGAAGAAGAGGGCTTAGAATTACAGGTAAGAACTGCTCAGTGGTATGTGATAAACTGTAAATGTAAAGCTTACAGTCAGTCCTCATGTTTTTAAATTAGATTTTGAGTCTATACATGGCACATTATGCTTTTGCATGTTGTGAAATGTGCTGCAAAACAAACTGAGGTAAACTAACTGGTTTACTGTGATGGATTTAAAGTGTGTGTGACTGGTGCGCAGTGGCTGTGGTGCTCACGGTCAGAGTTCAGTCACAAAGAGGGTAACAGAGATGAATTTAAAGTTAAGGTGATGGTGCTTAGATTCATTCACAGACTGAAACCTTCACACCAACTTTATCCTGTGTCTCTTAGTTTTAGACTAGTTGTTTAGTCTATTTTGATGTTTTAAACCATATCACAGGGTTTTTACTTCACCATTTACGGGGTTTTAACAAGCAAACAAAAGACAGATCGTGATGTTTGAAAATGTTTTGGAAATATTCTTTAAAGATTAGATGTAAAATACGCAGAGGATAAATTCAATTGGTTTATTAGTTTATTACATAAGTTGAAAAAAAGTTAAACAAGTAAATAAAGAAACAACATAAAAGAAAAGTAAACAAAACAAATCGGTAAATAAAGGAAAATGGTAATAAGAAGGGAAAAAAAAAGAAAAGAGAAAACCCCAACAATCCCCTCTGAGCAAGCACTAGGCGACAGTGGGGGAAGAAAAACTGCCTTTAAACGGGCAGAAACTTCCGGCAGAACCAGGCTCACGAGGGGCAGTCAACTGCCGGGACTGGTTGGGGTGAAAAAAGATGAAGGAGAGAGGGAAGAAGTGTTAGGAGAGAAGGGGAGAGGAGAGGTGAAAATTAAGATGGAACAGAGGTGGAGGGAGACGAGGTGACGTCAGCAGTAGAAAAAATAGAAAAAGTAGAAAAAGCAGGAGTGTCCCTCCTCCAGAAGAAGCGGAAACGTTTTTTCTTCTTTTCCATGAGCTTTTCCACGACCACTTTTTTCTCTAGGATGAGGGTTCTCAACTGATCGGTTGTTTCTTCAACTTCCTTCTCAAGTTTCTGGCATCTTTGCTCCATTTCTTTTAATAGATTGCACTTGTCTGTATTTTGCTGTTGTTTTTCCTTGTGCATCTTTTCTAACTGCTCATTTCTTCTTGTGATTTCTTGAAGCTTACGCTGCAGGTCTTCATTTATTTTCTCTTGTTGCTGCTTTTGTGCAAGCATTTCAGCGTTTTCACACTTCAAGTTGTCTGAGTCCTGGAGAATACGTTTTTTTTCTTCTTCCTGTTGCTCTTTCTCTTGAAGAAGCTCTTTTTTTTTGCACTCTGTTTCATCCAGCCTGACTTTCAGCACTTCGTATTTTTTCTTTATGCCTTTGAGTTGGTCCTGCATTTGTGTGACCCTTCCTTTTTCTGTCCGAGGATTTGTGCAGTTTGTTCCATAGCTTCATCAAGCGTTCCTTGGAGCGCCTGATTCTTTTGCTCCATGTTTTGGAGATCCCTTTGCATCTCCCCAATAGTAGCATTCGCGCGTTGAAGCTGGGCAGACGTTTCTTTTAATTCAGCACTCTTTGTCTTGTTTTCCTTCATCAGGAACAAAATCTTCTGTCGTGCTTCACCAAACTTTCCTTCCCAGGCCTCACTAATAATTTTTGTGTAAGGCTGGCGTTGCTGTTGTTTTTCCAGCTCTTGATTTCGTGCTTCCAATTGTCTGCACTTCTCCTCCAGTTGAAGCTTCTCTTCTTCAATTTGTTTAATTTTTGCATGTAGGTCGGAGTTTTCCTGTAATGTCCTTTGGACTGATGAGGCACCAATGGATCGTGTCATATCAGGCTTCCCTCTTGAAGTGAGTGGCCGGCCAGACCTCGAAGGAGAGGCAGCAAGATTGTTTATTCTTTGTTGGCATTTTCGTGGATACATTTTTAATCCTGTGCACAGTGACTCTGAAGAGGTTTACAAATACTTTCAAATATAGCTCTGGTCGAACGTTTGAAGGCTGCGAACAAACTGACTAAAACTTGCTGCTCCTGACCCCTATTTATAGAAAAGGCTCAAAGGCATGTGCTTGTGACATCATCACATGTCCTTGTGACATCATCACATGTCCTTGTGACATCATCACTCTTCATGAATCAGATTGTCACATGACATTTTAGAATGCGCCCCCTGCCGCCATCACAGTAGGCCAGACAAAGGATACAGCTTCAGCTATGGTGGTACGTGTGTAGTCGGTTGCAATGTTAGATCTCACGATCGTGAAGGCAAGAAACTGGATTAATCTTTTAATCGTTTTCCATCCTGGCGGCAACGTGAGGGATCCCATGTATCCGATATCACCAAACAAAGACGCCAGGCATGGATTGCAGCGGTGAGACGAGCGGATATCGAGTTCCGTGCAATCCCCAGCTTTTTGTTGGTTTGCTCGCGGCATTTTCTCTCCGGTGAGTTCTAAAGTAATTCATATCACTATCCGATTGTTGAGTCTGACGTCACTAGCCGTGTCTGGGCCTAAACTCTGCTGCAGGTCCATATATCAAATGATCACTGTGGCATTACTGAGAGTTAAAACACTGTCTTAAGTCTTTCATCTTTAATAAAATTATCAGCGTTCTGCTCTACCAGGTGTAACAACTGAGTTAAACATCCAGGCATCCATGACAATGGAATTTATGACATATGAGTTAGAAGTTAGCAGCAAGTTAGCTCGCTAGCTTCTATCTAAATACAATATAGCATGTCCTGACTGCGGGGTTTTGGAAACAAATTAAAACGTACAGCTTTCTTATCACTTCCAACATAAATGAAGACAGAAACTAAACAGCAGTGACAGTGGCTGCAAATTTTACCAGGGTTTTAGTCAAATGCCCCCCTGTGATTTTACCTGCACCCTGCGATTTGATTTTTAGTTATTTTAACAGCAAACTGAAGAAAAGCCTTGACTCCGTTGCTCCACTCACCACCAAAAAGATTAACGTAAAACATGCATCACCCTGGAGAAACGAAGAAGTCAAAAAACTCAAAAGAAATTGCAGGGCAGCAGAAAGGAGATGGAGGAAAAATAAAAATAATATCAACCATCAAATATTTTCCGAGCAATTTAAAATGTACAATAATACATTAAGGAAGTCAAGAAATTCATACTTCGCCAAAATAATCAGTATTAACAAAAATAATCCCAAGGTCCTCTTTTCCACCATAGATCATTTATTTAACCCTGATTTTAACAGCTCCCAAAGAACCCCCACAGACTCGCTCTGTGAGCAGTTTGCAGACCACTTCAGGGGAAAGATCAGCGCCATCAGATCTGATATTTTATCTAATCGCGATATGATTGTAAACACATCTGAGGGCTCGATTGTACCTGAGGAGACACTGGACAGCTTTGTCCTGGTTAATGCTGAGAACTTTCAGAAGGTTTTCTCCACAGTGAGACCCACCACATGTCTTTTAGATCCAATCCCCTCTTCACTCTTTAAAACACTTTATGGATTTTTTGAGGCTGAGCTTTTATACATGATGAATTGCTCTCTTCAGTTGGGTGTCTTCCCTGCTGCCTTTAAAACGGCGGTGGTGAGGCCCCTTCTGAAGAAGAGCAATTTGGATTGTAATGATTTTAATAACTACAGACCTGTATCCAACTTACCATTTTTAAGTAAAGTCTTAGAAAAACTTGTTTTTACTCAGATTACTGATTTTCTCAATGATAGACAGATCCTGGAGATATTCCAGTCTGGATTTAGGGTGAACCACAGCACAGAGACGGCTCTCCTAAAGGTTTTAAATGATCTTAGATGTAACTGGGACGCCCAAAAGCTCTCAGTCCTGGTG
>NC_140570.1:360256-389593 GCF_057381845.1 Rhamphochromis longiceps | reverse complement strand
GTTTCCATGTGTTCTGTGCTTCAGTGGCCACCTTTGATGTGAAATTTGTTTGAAAAATGAATACAGACCCTTTTTGTTTTTGAAGACGTAATGGGCAAAGAATCTGCAACAATGGTAATAGACAAAGAGATCAAAACCGTAAATGAATCATCAAAGAAAACCAGAGCTTTGAAAGCATTTACTATGAAATGACCGTGTGAGCAGTTTAAAAAGTTTCAAAACTGTATATCTCCTGCTTTTACTCATTCTGTGCTCGGTATTTTTTTTTTATTATTATTATTTGTTTTTTTGGTTTTTTTTTTTTTAGCTTCTGTTTAAGAAGGGCCTCATCCATCACGTGGGCATCTCAGACTCCAAATCAATGGCTCATTGACTGCCCCAGCAGCAGACATGGACACACGTCTGTCTCCCTGACAGCTACAAAAAAGAAACAGGAATACAAATTGGGCTTCACTGTCTGATGGAGGGCAAAAGAACAGATCATTGACAATCATGACACAAATCTATCTCTGATTCTTAAAAAAACCCTTTTCTATTGTTTGCCCTGGTTCCCCATAGTCCCTTGCTTAGTATCTGTCGATATAGGCATGGAATAGTCATTTTGTTTGGTTGTCTCTGCAGGAGTTCCAACACATGTGCTTTAGAGGACATTTTAACAATGGGGGAAGAATTGAGGCGGAAGCCTGTCAGTGGCTTTGCTGTTTATTGATTGCAAATGTGGTGAGAGCTTAATTGATTCACACTTTGAGATCAACACGATAATCTCTTAGCTTTGGGACTACAGTGGGCTACGCAGGTAGGAAACAGACATCTGGGAAGGGCATGGAAAAGTGTGTTTGTGGTTGTCGCAATGATGACTGACCGTTACGTCCTCACACTCTTGAAGATCCGACAGTCTGCCTGCACCAGATCCAGCCTGAGTGAAAAATAAAAAACGAATTGCTCATGCTGTAATAACTTACTAATACACACAGCTGTCTTGTACTTTCACATTCTGTTGAACTTGCCAAAGATTTGCTTCTCTCATTTAGGGGAGTTAATTTGCAAGTCTTTATTACTTTATGTGTTACATCTATGCTGAACTACTGTAATTCATTATTAGCAGCGTGTCCTAAAAACTCCCTGAAAAGCCTTCAGTTGATCCAAAATGCTGCAGCGAGAATACTGACATTCAGTAGAATGAGAGAGCATATTTCTCTCATATTGGCTTATCTCCACTGGCTTCCTGTTAACTTGAATTGAATAATCAAGCCCCATCTTATCTTAAAGACCTTATAGTACTGTACCACCCCAATAAATTAGTTCACTCTCAGAGTGCAGACTTACTTGTGGTTCCTAGGGTTATTTAAAAGTAGAATGGGAGGCAGAGCCTTCAGCTTTCAGGCCCCTCTTCTGTGGAACCAGTCTGGATTCAGGAGAAAGACATCCTTTCTACTTTTAGGATTAGACGTAAAACTTTCCTTTTTGATAAATATGTAATTAGGGTTGGATCAGATGACCATAAATCTTCACTTAGTTATGCTGCAATCGGCTTAAGCTGTGTGTCGTTGTTTTTCTGTCATGGTCCCCGTGTCTGCCCGGCTGACTCAGGTTGGCTACATATGTTTCTTGTTTACATCTACCTCTCTCACGCTTGCTGTGTCTCGCCGGGGCGGAGCTCATTGCGGGCTCCCGCCACTGGCCCTCGCACCTGAAGTTAATCACACACCTGTGGCTCATCGCCTAAACTCATCCACTACTTAAGGCAGTGGCTGGAAACATCTCGCCGCTGGACTATTGAGTTACCTCGGTAGTAAGCTCCGGAGTACTAGTCTCTTGTTGCCTTTTCGTATCACTGACCCTTTGGATTAATCACTTGTTGTCTGTAAACAAGAATTCCGTTTCCCTGGAACCCTTGGTGTGCAGGCTTGCTGGTGTGCTGTGTTTTTTGTGAAGTCCCTCGTGTGTGAAGAGCTCCTTTCCCGGATTTCCCTGTGCCCTGGATTCCCCTCGCCCTCTCACTTGTATATATTTGCATGTTATATTTGGTATATATTTCGTGTTGTATAGTAATAAACGGAACTGTATTCTAGCTGCCTTGTCTGCGCTTGAGTCCATCCCACTTCGTGACATTTTCATTCACCCTTTTAACTCATAATGTGTTTATACAACTCTGCATTTAATCATTAGTTATTCCTTGGCTCTCTTCCACAGTGTCTTTGTCCTGTTTTCCTCCCCTCACCCCAACCAATGGCTGCCTTCATCTGATGATGGTTCTGCCAGAGGTGTTTTCCTGCTAAAAGGATGTTTGTCCTCCCCACTCTTTCCAAGTGTTTACTGAAAGGAGGTCATTTGATTGTTGGGGTTTTCTTTGTATTATTGTATTACCTTACAATAAGGGCCCCGAGGCAACAATTGTTGTGATTGGGTGCTATATAAATAAAACTGAATTGATTTGAAATTAAGTCTGACAAGTCTCCTGCCCTTAAATTATTTTACTAATCTCTGCCACGCTCGTGAACTGATGAAAATATTGGAAATTTGGAAAATATGTCCCCCATAATGTCAGTAAACTGAGGTTATAGACATTATGATATTACCAAAACGTACTTAATAACCATATATAGATGAACACACTCAAACCTGTTTTCTTTGACCTGTACTTATGGATTGTGCACTTAAATTGTCTCATTAGTGGAAACAACTGTGATTTCTTTTTAAATTCAGATGATCTTACATTAACTACTCCAAAGTCTCTAATTCATAGGGCTTGAGTTTTTAAAGATCATCTATTGGTCCATTGGTCCTTTCATCACAGCTCTTTCAGTTCTCTCTTATGCATTTCATCCCACACTAAAACAGCCCTTAAAAGAGCCATTTTCATTTCATTAGAAATCTTCTAACAGTTTTTTTCTCTCCCCCATCAAAACCAAAGGGCCAGTTGTTCCTCCATCAATATGACTTCCCAGGGTGAAGCCTTGAATCTGACAGGAGACAGAAGTCACTGATGGGATTGCTGCTAGACCCGCAGGCGGCTAGCCAGGCAGACTAACAAGTAAGTAGATGGACACCTAAAAGAGTTTGTCAAAATGAAGCTGCTTTTTCAGTGGTGTTCTGGGGCTTAAAATGGAAAAGGCAGAATGAAAACAAGGCTACATGGGACCACAGCCATTTCTCTGTGTTCTGTAGATGAAGAAAGGATGCCTGATCAAGCGCAGCAGGGGAAGAAGGCAGGCTAGGAGGCCAGAGGGATTTGTGCTTCTGTTTGTCTGTATGTGTGTGTGTGTCTGTGTGTGTGCATGCTTATCTTGCCATGTGTGTAAGTCTGGGCATAGAAGTCATATGATTTTCTGAAAACTACAAAAAGGAAATAAATAAAAAGCTTGCAAGAGGATACATACTACCTATAGGCCAAGCCTGCAGAGTCCAGAAAAGTTTAAACTAGAATGAATATCCTGTAATTAAGCTGCTCATTCTGACTGAAAATAAAATAAAACAACCAGTGCATGATTTATATATAATGTTTGAACCCACTGTGTTGAATGTACGAATCATCCAGTGAAACAGAAAATGTGCCGGGCTTGTTGTTGTGCTTTCTGTGGTTGACATTCCTGTCAACATGTCCGAGCTTTTATAATTAGACTTGAGATTTAATTTGCTGCAGTCCATTAAAAAAAAAAAAACATAGAAAAACAAAACACTGTGACAGGAAAGACGCCGTAATCGAAAGTACTTTCGACTTTCCTTGAAAGTTGGGTTTGGCCTGAAAAACTTGAGGGAAATACAATAATCAAAGCAAAATTTCATATACACGTGAATCTTGCTAGTAGCAATGCACATCAATAGTGACTGATCAATATTTTGTCTCCAAGGCCTGAGCTGGTGAAAGTGAGCTGAGTGAAATGCATTCATTATAAAAGCATATTCTTGACGGCAATCTATTGAATAAAAGCCTCAGTCCTATAGGAGATGTACACAATTCTCACACATAAAGAGAATGTTTTTAGAGAAGAAAGAGTAGATGTAGTGTACTAATGTGCTTCACAGTATAGTTAGTTGGCTAAATAATCTGTTGTGGTGACTTTGTACCTTGCTTTTTTTATTACATAGATTTAATATAAATGGCAGAGAACACTGTGAAGACCAATTATATATTTATCCCAAAAGCTGCAAATTAAATGTGTTCCAGCAAACACAAAAAGGTAAATAGATGAACATTTTAATTCCAGTATGCAAATGTAAGTATGCAAATATTGTGGCATGTTTTTTTTTAGCATGAGCAATGCTAAAACGGTTGATAGAGAAAATATTTAGCTGCATGTCTAATGTGTGGTGCACAGTATGGTCAGGCTCCATCAGCCGCAGTCATTTGGATGAAATCTTTATCAGCTGATGGAGGAATTCAAACAGCAACAACAAGGGTAAATTCAGGTGCTGATTATTAAGAGAGCGTGTCATTTGATTTTGCTTTGCTGTTCTATTACGTACATCTTTAATATCATCATATCATGCTCATTTAATTGTGGGAAGTCTAAACAGTGACTTAGATTAAAATTAAACTACTGGTATCACCCCATGGCATGGTTGCTACAATTTGTTGGTGGCACAAGGCAATATTGTAAGGACTAGTTAAGCACCAGCTGTGTAACTGATGAGCATGAGCTAATAGTGGGACAGCATTCCTCTCTTACAATGCCATATTTCAATCATTTTCTCTCCATACATATAAAAAAAATACCCCAATTTTCTGTTTTCATTAAGAATACAAAGTCATGTAACCCAAACTCAGGGTGACATGTCAGAATGATGCACCAAACCCGTGAAAAGCATGTGAGATATATCAAGAATGAGAAATGCACTTAATTGATATGACGTGACAAAATAGATTTTATCCTCAACATCAAGACCTCCTCTTACCCGTCATCTGCTGTTGCCTGATTATGTTTTCGCTTTTCCTCTTCACTGCAGGTCTCAGCAGTTTTCCAGTCCGGCGCAAGAAAGATGTTACCCTCAGGTGAGACATTGCTGCATTCCACCACTTCCCATGCTTCAGGATTAAGGCATGAATGTCTGTCTTGGCTGCT
Source organism: Rhamphochromis longiceps (assembly GCF_057381845.1). Lineage (NCBI taxonomy): Eukaryota > Metazoa > Chordata > Actinopteri > Cichliformes > Cichlidae > Rhamphochromis > Rhamphochromis longiceps. The sequence goes on along the minus strand of NC_140570.1, from coordinate 384,530 downwards.
ACAAGTAGTACAAGAGTTAGCTGCACTCTTACAGCTACTTGACTGCCAAAATGCATAAACCAGCACTAAACTCTAAATAATTAAATATAGAGGTGACATGGCTTAGCAAGAGCACCACATTGCTTGATTAAAACTTTATCACCAGACACTGAAAAGTTTCCAAAACAATTAATTACCGGGGTATTAATGGTGTTGCTATGTAAAACACGATAAAATGGGCGACTTAATTAAAAAACTCATTATACTTTCTTTTTCTGAATTTCAGAGTTTTAAAATGAATATGGCATGGTTCTTCTCTCTCTGTAGCTCTCTCTTCTTTCTTTCTCTTCTCTCCTTTTTTACGCACAAGCTGAGACACACAGACTTTCCTTTAGTGCGTATAAATGTGCCACTTCTGTGGGTGAGTGTGAACTTTTGCATTCATTGTCATAATTATATATTTAAATCCCAGCTTTTTTCAGTCTCACTCACCTTTAAAAAAAAAAAGAAAAATTAATTTCTGCTTTACTCTGGTGCAGACACTGATCTACAAGTGAAAGCTGCTGAGTCTCTCCTGTGAGGACATGAAAGTGATGAACACCTCAGTGACAGGTGCTCTTTTCTTCTGTACCTCTTCACACACCCTCACTCAAACTTGCCCGGACCCAGTCCTCATCTTTTATGGAGTAACACTACATCAGCATAGTCTCTGAAAGAAGCCTCTCATTGCACCTGACCTCTATCTACCAGGCATATTCGGCCTATGGCTGCACCCCCATTTAAATATCTTTTGCAGCACAATGGCCAAAGTACAGCACAAAAAAACACTGGCTCCTCACTTAGGGTATCCTGTCATAACAAAAGTCATCTGAGGGACCTCGACCAGACAAAGGGCTCATGACAATGCTAAACATTTTGACAAATGCTTGAACAGAGATTGCTGGTGGGTCAGAGAACCCCCCCAGAAATAAAAGAAAGCACCACTAAAAGGGCATCTACATAAAAGGCTGGACAAGCAAGCTTAAAATGGGGAGGTCAGATTGAGGGTAGCCTGCACTGTACACAAACAGGAAGATGATGACTCACACACAGACTCATTCGTGGACTTGGCATTATCAGTCATAAATGCAGGCAAAAACACCGGGTTAAAAAGCACAAGTTTTATTCATACTCAAAACAAGCAAACATGAAGCCGAGCAGAAGGATATTTTTTTTCAAAACTCACTCTCGGTCGTGTTGTGAGTTTAAGCAGCTGGGGTCATCTCAGCTACAGCTCTCGAGACGGCATTGTACGGCGCTCAATAGGTCCAGCCATTAGTGGAAAGAAGAGGTAGCTGTATATCTAGGCTGTGAATTGCTTAGTTTAACTCCTCATGTTTTCTTAGTGGTTGGTTTAGGAACAAAGCATGGGTCTGGTGGCCAGGTAGTAAAAAAAAATAAAAAAAATCTGGAAACGGATGATCCTCTTTCATATCCCTTAGAATTTTAACTAGATGAGCTTAGAGGACTGTGTGTGTGTGTGTGTGTGTGTGTGTGCTGCGTGTGTGATATTCATGAGGCTGAGGAACAGAGCAGGAGGGTAATTTTCTGCACTCACTGAGCCAGGCATTCCTCAGGACAAAGAGACTGGGGAGACACATAGATTACAAGGTTGAACAGGAGTGATGAGGGGCCCTGTGTGCACACACACTTGCATAACCACCGCCGCACACACAAACGCACAGATGTACGCATTCGACACCCCCGTTTTCTCCTCTCGCAGCTTCGCCAAATCCGACTCCACCCCACTAGCTCACGGCCGCCTGCTCTCTCAAATCCCTCTCTATTCCCAAATTGCTTGTCAAAAGGACGAAATTAGAAAATAAAACTGTACGGCTGACAAACAAGATTACATGCTGTTTGCACCTGGCCGTGGCAATTAAAGCTCTGATGACAAGCGAGGATGGCCTCCTAATGTGGTGTCTCAAGGCATATCAGCGTTTTCACAACAAGATTGCACCCCACGTGACTTTGTGGCGGCGCTGCCAAGCCGCACAGCCTGTCATTCTTTGGGCTTTTGTGCTGTCTGTTGTGAGCACGTCTAGGATATGCTACATTGAGATATTCGTAATTAAAACTGTGGCAACAGATGCGGCTGTACAAGTGACACTAGATTTAAAAGCTGATTTAGCCAATCCAATAAGAAATGATACCAAAACCAAATACTCACATACACACACGCAGAAAAAAAACAAAAGAACCTGCGTTTCTGGAGACGCAATTCACATTTAGCAATCCAAACTGCAGATGTGTTTGAATAGCCGGAAAATATTGTTGTAGGCACATATTAGAGCTCAAATATGCACATCAAGTAATTTCTAAGTACACTGTAATTTGATGTGCTGTGTGCACTGTGTAAACGGTGCATTCTGGTGCTTCCACTCCAGCTCCTTATGCTCAGCGGCTCCGACTCAAGGGAATACTCTGAAAGCCCCCTTTTCCTTAAATGGCCCCTTTGAGTGACAGCAGACAGGCAAACAAAATTGTTTAAATGTACCACTTACATGAGCTGATTGCCTTTTTTTCCTCTTATTTGTGCCAGAATAATAAAACGGACCCTTTGCGTAAACAGACACCACATCATTATTTCATAAGTTTGCTGAGTTGAACGATGTAAATTATGTACACTTTGCTTTCTTGCAGAAGACAGGCTTTTCCCTCTACATCAGTGTATAAGGTGCCTCAATGGGGACAATGTCTTTGCACCATATGCTGCCAAATATATCAAGCCCCAGAAAGAGGATTCAATTTAAGTGCCTGACTTCACAAAAATAATAGCTTCTGGAAAGTGTAAATCTATGGCTATACTCTGTTTGAGGTCCCGTTACTCTTAGATTGCATGTCACCGTATATAGATAAAAGCACTAAAGAAATGCATTCCATTATTTTTAATTGCTCATACGCTCTGTTCGCCACTTAGAAACCTTTTGCATTGCTTAAGTTGTGTATTCAAGTCATAAGCACAATACTGAGTTGTCTAAAGGAGCCCTTTTCTTCTTTGACTAGAAATCAAAAAGATAATGCTAGCTTTCCTTGTCCCCTTTTGGCTCCTTGACTGTCTTTTAAGGTCTATCATTGACTGTGACTAGCCTGTAAAGAGCTCAACTCTCCTCATTAGCAGTCACTCTCCTCCTGCTATGCTGGCTCTGTGTGGTACCTATCCCTTTAGTGGTTTCCAGTGTCTCTCTGTCAGTATGTGGAGAAGTATTGGAGAGCTGGGGGCTTCAGAGTGACAGATGGAGCCTGCTTTGTGACCCGTAGAGATTGGCAAGCCCTTCTGTCCCCTCTTGATTGAGTGTCTAACTACCGGTCGCTCGCCTCACGTCAAACAACCCTGCTTTATGTTATCTCAAGCCGCTCCCACTTGGCCTACTTGGTGTGATGGCAGTGTCACATCCTGACAGCCGTTGTCATCTGCAGCTAACAGTGATGCCGCTGAGGCTTGATGAATGGCACTTTTATGAAAGTAGTACAAGTTTGAATGAAGATATGAGGAGTAAGACAGAAAGGTGTGAACAGAATCTGCAGGTAATTCCTGGTTTGTATTAGTAATGGCGACTGTATGTTGTGGTTGCTACAGTATCTAATTTCTTACACTATGATAACATTTTCTTTATGTTAGGCCATAATGTAAGCTTTTTCATAGACTTACTAGAGTTTTATTGTGTTTTATTTATTGTGGTTATCAGTAGTCCAGTAATTCCAACCATGTTTATGTCTTTCCACAGTGCACAAGGTACACAGCTGCCAAAAAACATACTACTAAGATTGGTGTAGCCCTTGGGTACTCCAGGGTCATTTAGCCCACTTCCCAGGTGGGCTAAATGATGAGGCTCTTCAGCTAAATGGCAAGAGCAGCCTCAAAACGAGGTTCTAAGACAGCAGCATTGACAGTGGTGCTAACAGGCCTACGACCCTCATAATTTATCTTTATTTATTATTTCTTTTTATTTTTTTAGTTATGTTTTGTAACTGCTGACAAACAAAGTTGTAGGGCAGATGGGAGGGGGGCAACACTTCCATCTCCAGATAGCTGCCAATAAGCCAGCTAAGCAATAACAACAGCTGGTTATAAGCTAACATTATGCTAGCTAATGCTAGGCTAGAGTGTCCTAAAATCACTCATTCGCTCTGTTTCATTACATTCTCACATCGTATGTATGGGAGTTTATTCAATAAGTGTCTGAGTCCAACAATGTTAGAGCCACTTCAAAGAAAGTTTCACAGCATCTAACAGAAGCCAACAGCAGCCAAAACCGTACCAATTACAGCTTTTTATAGCCTCCTCCAGAATAAATAGATGTGGACCCCCAACATATTGACAGCTGACTTAAACATCAGACTGACAGCGTACACTCACTGTAGTGACCACAATAGCTAGGATTATGTATTTGATTTTTTTTTTTAAACAGAAACGAAAAAATAGTTTAATTATGCTATGTACCATCTAGTCTTTAATGTATTTTTATATCTGAATCTCTGCTTTCTGAATGTATGGTGCTGTGGCATACCAGCTATATTTTTTGTAGTTGTTTCCAGTTTGATTTTGAAATTGTTTATATCCAATATGTTTCCATTATTGTTTTACACCCAGCCTTTGTTTTTCCTGTCACCTTTACATGCCACCTGGGCCCCAATAGCAAGCCAGTCCTTTCTGTATATATGGTCTGTAGTGACATTTGTTAGTTTCCAGTCATTCTTGCAACATATTTCCCTTCTTTTGGATGACCTCTTGCCAGGTCCTCATTTTTATAGCAGCATGTCTACAGAAATGCATTTTTATATCTGTTCCTGTCCTTGCTTTTGCTTATAGTCTCAAACCCACAGGCAAAGTTCTGCTGTCATTTTTTCATGCATTTATTTATTGTTACGTTTATTGGGTTTCAGTTTCCTTTGTAATCCTTATGTTTCAGTCAGTTCCCTGGGTATCAGTTGTTACAGCTGGTCCAGTAGCGTTGTATAAACATAAAAATGTCAACTGCACTACAGAAGCGGATATTGTTCTGCTATGCTAATAAATACACTTTACCTTTGTTATGGATGCATATACACCAGAGGCTGTTTATGCCCCTGTTGGCGATTTACAACAGTCACGCTACTTTCAGTTGGTTTGAGCTCCACTGACTGACAGTTAAGAACATCTCTCTCTGATGTATGTGTTTCAGGATTATTGCAGTTACAACTAAGTGTAAAAACGACAGCGTTCCAAAGAGACTCTCAAACAGATGTAAAACACATGACTAAAGTTGCACTTTGACCTTAAAGTCCCTGTTCTATTTCATATCCTATTTTTCCCGTTCCATTGAGCAAAACAATGAAAAACTAAAATCCTAATAGTTTCTGACAGCATTGCATATTTATTTTTATGCAGTGCAAAACATTTACCTCTGAGTTTGTAAATCTTTTGAACATTTTTTTATTTTTTTTATTTGATGCACTGCTGAGATGCTAGTTTTCAGCTCCTGCACAACCAGTCACTGAAGTGGAGAGAGTGTCTGGTCTACTCAGGATTGAGAGGCAGCCACAGATGGAGTGTTCTGCCTGGTGGTGAAGATCAACAGACCAAAACAGAGTAATCTAACGCAGAGCGCGAATGCGTAGTATCCCACCTTCATTTTCTTGGTGTCTTTTCCTTTCCTCTTTATTACACACTAAATACATAAATATTATGTACAAGACTTAAACAGTGCTGAGGATTAAAAACAACCCAGAAACATGATATCTAAATCATGATTCATCCAGCCTATGCCTCTGCCAGCTTGTTGTGTTGCTCTCATTTTAATGGTACCGAACATTCTCCTGTCCGTACCATAGTGTGTACCACAGGAAGACTAAAAAAAAAAAAAAAATAGAAGTGAGTTCAGTTATACATGGGCCTCTTTTTTCTCAGATAATATTTTGGCATCTCCAAAATAGATGCACTTTGCCTTTCAGCCTTGCTGAAATTATCTGCTGCTCTGTAATTGGCAACAGAGAAAAGAGGAAAAAATAAATCGATATTCACATATGAGTTTCTCAGTCTATTTCAGAGCAGCCTTGACTGATGCAGAAATGACCTTTCTGTGTACACAAAGTTATACAAGGTTGGGATCTTCATGTGCTTTGTTTGTTTGTTTTTGTGCTTAAACAGATAGTCAGGCAAAGCACATAGTGGGAATACTAATTCAGCTAATCAGATACCGAAATAATCAGCTACTTAAAAGAATGTTTTAAGGGTATAAAAAGTTTGCCTGACACAACAAACTAACCCCCCCCCCCCCCCCCCCCCCCCCCACACACACACACACACACACACAGTTTTGAGGCCAAAAATATCAATGTTTTTACACAAAATGCTCCTATTGCATTAAAATCTTGTACTTTTGCAATGCACCACACTGTTCTGCGATTCGGGTAGGAGACAGTAGAACTTGTCTAGACAGTTACGATGAACCTGTGCTCTGCAAGACAGTCTGTAAACACTGTTTTATATTCATTCTGTTGTTCTATGACTGTATGTTCAAATATGATGGGAATACAAATGATATATAATATATTTTCAGACTCGGAAAAAGCCTTTATATCCTGTACTCAAGATATTGTGTTCCATTACAACAGTTGTGTTTAATATTTCATAGATAGATAGATAGATAGATAGATAGATAGATAGATAGATAGATAGATAGATAGATAGATAGAATGTTATTCATTTCATATTAGTAGGTTATGTTGTGTGTGTTATGCACATTGCATCACTTTCTAATGCACCTGGTATTCTTGATCATCATTTGTTCAGTTATTCAAATGGGGATATTGATATGATCTTTTCCTAAAATTAAACAATGTCTTCAGGAAAATTTTAAAAAACACAACAGGTAAAAATTAAACTTTGTCATGACACACAGGAGCATTTACTCTCAGTATCTAACATTGCCTTAGCTGTTGCATCACCATCGCCAAAGGATACCTTGACCATATCTCTTCCCAGTGGTAAAAATCAGAAAGGATATGCAGTTTCACACTTATTAAAAAGGAGGGAGGTAGCTCTGGCTATGAGCCTTGCCAACACTGCCTGACTTTATACTTTTAATCTGCATCTGAAATAGAACTAATACAACAATATTATCTCTTATACAGCTGGATTTTCAGGATAGTGTGAAACAGGAACTTCCACATGCATATGATAGAAATCACCAGAAGGAGAGATGTTACAAAAAATGCTGCAGTTGTAACAGGGTATTCAAACAATAATTTGCTGGAAGAATGACAAACAAAATAGACTCTACTAAAACCCAACTGAGACACAGTTAAGAATATGAAAATAAGAATATTAAAAGAAGGGGAACTGAAAGCACAGCAGCAATGCCCAATAATGGGAGAAATCTGCAAAGAGGAAGATTAGCTTCCAGTAGCTTCTTTCTGATAAATCAATCAGGCCTTCCATATCTAAATAGCCCTTTTTTCACACGTTACCTTTGTGGCTGGCAACCTGAATTTCAAAAAACCACACCAGTGAATGCATGCCTACACAGACTGGCATGCATGCGCATTTTATGATGGATGATGAATCATCTTCCAAGTCATCTAAAAAATCACAGCATGGAAATTATTGGCAAACACAAAGTTTGTCAGGTTGATGCATTTATGCATAAGGCAGCGGCTATGTGAATAGGATATGAGGAGGATAACTGGTAGACTTAAAAGATAAATGTGAAAGTTAGAACACCTTTAGATTTCTATATTTTTTTTAAAATCCGCCTCCTCGGTGGATGAGCATGAAAAAAATCTATATCTCTGACACATGATAATAGAAAACACAGGGATACAAAACATGTATAGGTAACATTGAGCCATATTATACAGTGGTAACTACTGTCTCAAAAAAAAGCAAAAAAAAAGCCTTAAGATCCCTTTCATTTCTTGAGATATATGAGACATTTCTTTATAGCTTAGCGAGGCTATTTGAAAATGGGATACAGCATTTAGATGCAGAAGCGCATAAATATTGTAGTACAGTCTGAAAAAATGAGGGAACAGTAGCATACATTTAAACAGTTCCTGCCATACGTAGGTGAGTGACTTAATCAATAATGCGAGTCACTTTTATCATGCACAAACATCTGCATCTTCAGCTGCCAATCTCTTTTTCTCTGATCTTAACCCCCCTCCCCCCCTTCTCTCTCTTTTTTTTTTTTGCATGATTCTTCAGTATTATATAAATGTCACTCAGAATGTAAGTGTGGACAGCAAATACTGTCCCTGACAACCAGTCGCTTAATATACAGTCTCACTTTTATCATTTTATTGCCTGGTAGTTGTATATATGAACAGAGTTTCAGTTTTCCCATTACACCCAGCTTGTGTAAGCCACCATGAAGACAAGTGATTAGTTTTCCTTACCTACCTTTGCATCTCTTGGCATAAATACAAATACAATAAATCTGAATGCAACCTCATGTAGCTCCATCTCTAACAATATGCTGTAAAAATGCAGGCATATATTTCTTCATCTATACTTTCTTGCTAGCTGCTGCTATCTCTGTGTCCATACCTTGCAGTATCAGGTTCTGAAACATCCTGTTGCTTAAGTCTAATATTGTAAAACTTTAAGACTAACATGATGGATTTAAATCAGATCAAGTAATGCACTTTCTTGTATTTGTTTGCTTTAAATGTATATTGTGCCTACTCATATAAGGAATCAGTCTCATGCATTGCCTGACTGAAAGAACAGGAAACAGTACCAGTGTGCCATGTTTGATGATAACAGATGATGATTATGTTTCATCACTTATGATACATCACTGATGTTAAGTTAAGCTAACGGGACACTGTGAAATGAAATGTGTTCAAGAAGGAATGAAAATCCTATGATACAATTATGATTTTTAATTAGACATCAATATGGCATACAGGCTGATGAGTACCACAGCATGGGATTGTCCATTCAAAACCTAGAGCTATTGCATCTCTCGCAGGAAAATGTCTCTGTCCATGGTGCTGAAGTCATCAGTGCAAAAGCCTTTGCTGACAGAGTTTAACCCTCTTGAGGCAGGCGTTGCCGATTTGCAACAGTTAAAAACTAACAACCTGAAAACCCCACATACATATTTTATGCGTTTTGTTTACTCAGAATTACCACTGCAGGACTTGGTTGTGCATTAGCGACAAAAAGTTTCAGTTTGAGTTGCATCATGTAGTATATCCACACATAATTGTGTCTGATTCCATTTTTACTGCAGGTCACATAGTTCATACTGAAAATCGGAAATCCTGTGTCAAAATAGGTAGAGTAATGCAGCACATGCTTACCTCAGGGTATGTAATGTTATAGTCAAAAATTTTATTTATCTGAAACTGCTTTTCAAACGACACACGTTGTCTGTGTGTTTCTCTATCCTGCATCTTTGCATCTTAAGACAAAAAGAAGAGGATGTGAAAATGAAGGACAGATAAATGAAGACAGTGAGAATATGTCCTGCTGTTCATTCGTTCTCAGTGTCTTCCCAGGTCCAGGAGGAGCTCTGTCACATTTTTGCCTAAGAAGAGCTCCCACAGCTCCCTCTCCTGGGTTTTCAAGCCCATCCTTCTCTTTGAAGACTTTTTTTTTTTTTTTGCAACATCTGCTTTTTTTCCCTTCCCCCAGCCCACTGCTACATTGCCTCCCTGCCTCTTTTCACACTTTGATTGCATGTATCTCTCATCGGAGTCCTCTGGGTAATTGCATCATTCTAATGGTCTTTTTCATGATCCTGCTCTGTGGTAAGTTGACGTTTCATGCAGCTTATTAATTAGAATTAGCGAGAATAGGACAGAAAAGTGCTGATCAGTAGTTTAGGTGTAGAAATTGCAATTGTCTTGGTTCAGGGTATTTGGGACCGAGAGGGGATCAGGAAATGAGCTCGAGATCTAAAAAGTTTACATCATTCCTGGCTAACCCCTTTATTTCAAATCCCATGATATTCCCAACATAAATAACCACTCAGTCTGTGCTCATACCAGCAATCAGCCAACTGTAGTAGTGCTCTAATGTTTATTGACAGGCTATCTGAATTGGCTGCAACCATTATCAGCAGCATCCACACACCAACACGACTTGGCCTGCTAGTGAAGAGAGTAGGTGTCAGAGGTGTGGACTCGAGTCACATGACTTGGACTCGAGTCAGACTCGAGTCATTAATTTTATGACTTTAGACTTGACTTGAAAAAATGTTCTAAGACTTGTGACTTGACTTGGACTTTTACACCAATGACTTGGGACTTGAATTGGACTTGAACCAGTTTACTTGAAAAGACTTGATATTTCACCCCAAATATAAAATTTAACACGCATATTATATAGAGATTGAAAATGTGACGTCATTCACGGGTAGAACCGCAAAGGATTCTGGGAACTCGTGGCAAGAAGTACTAGCGCACGCAGGCTTTCAATTAAAATCAGTTACACAGCGATAAAAAGAAACACAAAAATGTCAAGAAGCTGTTGTATTATTAACTGCAATAGCCGGTCGCATGACAGCCACGGGAAGCCGACGGGTAAAGAGATCGGTTGTTATCGGATTACGACGTTTAAGAGAAATTGTTCAGCCATGTTTCCGAAGTGACAAACAGGCGACGGATGGCCTGGATTGCAGCCATTCAAAGATCAAATATAACGTCCCAGAACACTCCAGCTCACAGGTTAGTCTGCTCCAAGCATTTACACGAAGGTCAGTCTGCTGTTGTAGTTAATACGTCATTTTCATAACATAATTGGTGATATAGGTTACAAGCAAGTCTGGCGCTGAACAGAAATTGTCGTGCTATGCTCCTTTGTTTATTGTGCATAAATAGTGAATTGTCCTGACACAATATTGCGTTTCGCTTCTGTTATTATGGTACATTGACAAAAACATATACTTTTATTCACAGGATAAAACAGGTTTTTTGTATCACTAATTGCCCAGTACGATTACAGCATACAGTATTATTGTCACTGCTACATTTCTGTGATGCTACCAGAAATTATTTCCACTACTAATTAATTACCGTTGAGCTCAAAGGTCCTATTAATAAACGGTTAAGGAATGTGTATTTATGAAGACGATTTGTGAGACTGGTAAACTTATGATACGTACGATGGTCTTTCGTTCTACACGGTGCGTTTCAAGGTCCTGTACCCATCCGGCGGTAAACTGTACCTGGGCTTGTTGCAGTGACCGGAAGTTACTAAACTTCATGAGTGTATGCGCTCACTCCAAGAACCGTATAATTATAAATATGCATATAAATATGCTACGATGAGATAGCTGACTTCATCTAACTAGCAAATGTTTTCCAGGCTACGTTGGTGATGCAGTTTTTTTTTAATGTGTATGATATTTTTGTCATGCGATTTTAAAGCCGGTCCTATAACCGCATCCAAGAATAACATGCAGCTTATCTCAGAACTGTCGGTGAAAATTATTCTTGGAGCTAGGTTTAATTGAGCTGCATTTTAAAGAGGTGCAATTTCACAATTTGTGTATATTTTCTAAGTTCACTATTTTGTCATGTGTTGAGAAAAACACAGATTTAAAAATTACATGGTCTAATATTTACATTTAGCATAACTGCAACATGCTTTTTTTCGTTTTTTTTAATGACTCGAAAGGACTTGAAATTCAAAATTTCAGACTTGTGACTTGACTCGGACTTTTACACCAGTGACTTGAGACTCGACTCTGACTTGCCTGACATTACTTGAGACTTGACTTGAGACTTGAGGATAAAGACTTGAGACTTACTTGAGACTTGCAAAACAATGACTTGGTCCCACCTCTGGTAGGTGTCTCCATCCTCATGTCATAGCACACACATGCCCGTAGATACACACACACACATACACTCACAAACACACCCACACAAATACACAATGTGGTAGTGAGGATGTTGGAAGTCTCCTCCTTTAGCTGGAGGGCTTACCTCTCTCTCTCCCTCTCCATCTCCCTCTCTTCTTCCACTCTCAGTCACTCCGAGATGCTGCCACGTCAGTGCAATTTAACAGTTCTTTGATCCATGTCCTGAGAGTGAATGGCAACAAATTAAGCAAATTATCTGAACCACCCACGGGCCTAAGGCAAAGAGAGGGAGGTGGAGGGAGGAGGGACTGGAGGATGCCACAGTTGTCAAAAGGAGGGTCGAGTGTGACTCGTGAGGGGAGGGAGAGGTAAAAGAAAAAAAAATGAAAAGAATGTATTGAACAGTTAATAAATGACCTGAATGAATATATTTTTGAAGGCAGAAACACAGTTACTGATGATCTGACAAATATAAAAGTTGTTAATTAATGCGCTGCCACATTTGGAGTGCCTGCAAAAACATCTGATCAGCTTTTCAGATAAATTAAATAAAAAAAAAACACAAATAATTACATGTATTCTCAAAGCATTTCACAGCAGTTACAGTTTGTTAGAGGTGCATATACTTGTGGAGGTTGAAAAGAAATAAGTTCATCCTATAGGAGTTAAACATTTAGAGCAACTAAGAATATCACAGACTTGTTCTGTTGAGGGCAAGTAAGATGGGAAAGAGTGTTACTTAGTATGATTCACTGGAAACTAACTGAATTCATTATGCATCTAGTCATCACATCAAAAAGTGCAGACAAACAGTTTTTTATGTTTTTTATGTATTCATTTTTTTTTGCATTGTCTTAGCTTTACATGCTACATCTGCTGACATACTTTATGCTGCAGCAGTTACAGTTACTCCTTACATTGCTTGTAAATTCTGCTTGCCGAGTAAAAATAATGAAGGTGATGTAAATCCAAGGCAATTTTTCATTGACCCAAAATCTTTCTTTCCAACGAAGCCAAGTACGCCCCGCAATATGTCAATCATTCCTTGCCATTATTTCTTTTTCCAGTGTGCCCACTCCTGAAATAACTTTCCTCCATAATATTTGCCATTCCAGCCATCATGATTATGTCGCTCTTAGTCTTCAAAACTCAGAGAGTCTCCTGCCCCATATCCCTCCACTCAGTCATCAGAATTTTAAGTTAGATGAGATGTCCTGGTCCTCTGCTCAGTTTTCTCAAGTTAACCACAGGAACTGGGGAGACCGAAGCCTCCTCTATTCATAATGTAATTTCACAGCTCATTAGAGTCCACGGACCATTCCCTTCAGATGGTGACAGTGAAACTAGATAACCTTGCAGATCTGGGCCAGTATTTACAAATCATTTGTAGCTTTTTTCTGTCCAAATGTTTATATAAAATGTTATGTCCTTTAAAAAGGCTGGACAATTGCTCCTGAAGATTACTTGAATAAATGCATGAAACAGTAAAGGTGATCATGCCAAATTTTGACTTTCAAGCTCATTAGAATTGTGTTTTTGCCTTATATTCTTGATTTCCGTGTATGTTTGCACCTGCTAGCATTTCCCCATAAAAAAGCAAAATATAAAGAAAAGAGGGGTGGCTTAGACTGTTTGCCAAGATTGATGATATCTTGGCAAACAGGTGCTCTGTGCTCTGTGTAGGGTAAAATAAACACCATGGACTAGCCTTAAACATTGTGTTATATAATGTGTGTGTTAGCTTTACAGTATTCCTGCCTAATGAAAAACACAACAGTTTGTTTTTGTCTGGAAGTAAATCTGACAATTCACAATGGTAAACTAATTAATGCTTAATGCCTCACATTATTCTAATGAACCTTAATGAAGCATTTTCCCAGAGCCATTAAGATAAGATTGTAATGGATTCAGCACACAGGTGTGCTAACATTTATCTTCAAATCAATGGATTCTCACTGCCTGAGCTGTAATTAGACTGCTAGACTCTGATAAGGGTCATGCCAAACTAGTGTTGTGTGGACTCAGCAAGTGCCTGTTAGGGAGTAGTGTGTGTGTGTGTGTGTGTGTGCGTGTGGGTGTCTGCCTCCATGCATGCACTGTCTGTCCACTGCTACTTCAGCTAAAGGTGGCTTTGCAACAGGCTTGTTATAAATTATCTTATTAACCTTGTGAGATTGAGAGTAAGTCTTGATTTTCGCTCAAGGTGCAACTACTCTTTTTATGTTCCACGGCAATGGAAAAGCCCCCGACATGTAGTCTGAAGTAATTTTCTGAGGTTATTGTATGTCAGTAGATAGTTTACTGTATTGTAAGCCTAGTAACAAGAAATGAAAGCTTGATTTAGTCCTTGATGTAGTGCATCAAGCTGTTATACACTGCTCACATACAGACACACACACAAAAAAAAGTGACTAGACTTCTTCAGATGTCCTGAGAAAACACAGGTCAGACACCCGAGTTAGGATTAAGAAAATAGAATCAAGTCAGAAAATGCTTTGAATACAGATGAGCTTAAGTGCTGTATACAGTTTGAATTGATAATGGCATTTGCCCTGTTTGACCAAGTGAAATGTAATACAAAGCAGTTAATCTTTTACATACACTTCAGAATGTAATAAGGGCAATGTGAGTGCTCACTTTAAAAAGCAGTTTAAACCATCAGAAAAGATCACATCAATATGTTTACTGCCTATTTAAAATGAATCTAAGGAATTAAATGAAATATTTATACTTGAATCACATGCTAGTCTTCCTTTTTAGAAATGAAATGATGGGAGGCCTCTGGCAGGGTTGATCTTCAAGAGGCCATTTACTTGATGGCAAATGCCTACAAGTGCCAGACTCAGAAATGTGGCTCCAGATTAGTTTGGCTACAAGAATATAATATCAGTGCCCATCTAACTGCCAATTAAATTATACAAGGGATGTCAGCATGCCAGCTATGCGTGTGAGTTAAAGTAAATACATTCAAAACAAACATTCACATCCTTTAAAAATGAAAAAAAAAAAAACATGAAGATGAAGAGCATAGCTTATTGCTATATCCTTATGTCTATACCTGTGACCTGCTTTCTTTTATCTAAAGAAGTAAAATCTGCACTTCTATTCCATTAGTTGGTCAAATGACAATAATTAAAAGACCCCAACACAAACAATGCAATACCTGCAATACTTTTCCTTTTAAAATCGTATGGCATCCTCAGCGATATAAATGTTGTCAGTAAAGAACGTGAGACATCTCACGCCATAGCCCCACAGACCAAGGGACTGTTTGGCAGTGGTTGATGAAGTTTGATGATAATTGCTGTGAAATTTAAAATGTAATAAATCTGCAGTCCCTAACTGGTTGACAAGAAGTAGCTCGCTGACTCTTCTTGAAATTAGTCACAAAGGAGTATACAGCACTTTGCCAAAAAACCTCCTTGCAACTGCTTTGATCACTAGCAGTTTACTGCAGTCAATTGTACTTTTGTATGGAAGACCTACACAAACTGCAAACATCAGTGAGTCTGTGAAGAGTCTAATGCGAACAGGAATCAGAGACAGTTTTTTTTTTTTTTTACTTTGACAATGAATGTTCTCCATTTCCATTTTCCATCACACTTTGTCAAGTTTGCATGTGTCTTTATCTTACATGGCAACTATGGGCAATCGTGGCAATCTGCTAGTGACCAAAGCAATCACTAAGATCTTATTGGTGCAGGAATTTCACGTAATGACAAATAGCAACCACTTGCCAACTTGTAATGGATTAGGCATTTTTCTTTCGCAACCAGAGGTTGCCAAGGAGTCACCAATAGATCGTTAGGCCTCTATAACTGGGGCCTAGGTAACTAGTAAATATATGGATGGTAAAAAAAAAAAAAATAATAAAAATGAACAGGATCAAAGGTTAAAATGGGATTTGACAGGTGGCTGAACCCTAGGATCAGGTATAGTAATGGGGAAAGAGTGGGAAAAATAAACGCTGAGCTACCCTGTGGCTTTAGCTCTGTGCTGCTACTTCAATATTCAGTGATTTTTGTGGATTTAGGGCTCTAACCGAATTTGACAAGATATAAGCAGATATTTCACAAGCTACAAGAAATGTGGCTGACTTCCAAACCTTTGATAGTGTCATGCTACTACAAAAGGTTGAATCAAGTGCATGAATCTAACCAAATCCATATAGTAACTGATAATATGTTTAATAATAATTTAAGTCTGTTACCCTTAATGTAACTTTCAGCAACACATCATGTTGTTAAATGATGTATCGGTTTTAAAAGCTCTAAAGTGAATAGAAAATTTCAAGTTTATGAAACGCTACATTCTGAACAGTTCTTACCTTTAAAAAAATCATCTGTCATCTTCTTTTTTGTCTCCTAAACAAAATAAATATGACATTATCAGAGATGGAGAAAGTTGAAAAGACAGTAGGTCTTTTCAACTTTCTCCATCTCTGATAATGTCATATTTATTTTGTTTTTTTGCTCATTTGTTTATTGTTCTCCCTTTGATATGCCATAACTGTAATTTTAGCTAGCAGACACATTTTGTGAAAAACTGCAGAAACAGTTTTTGTGTTTGGTGATATTTTGAGCTTCTTGAAAACTTGCACTTGAAATTACCTTGTATCTTAAAAAAATGTTATTCCATTTTGCTCATTTCTCTTCTATGGCACTAGCTAGATGACCGTGACCAACTAAATTTTCATCATTTAGGAATTTTCATAATTTAGGAATGAGACATCATCACAGGAATGAGAAGAAAAAGGGATATACTGAGTGTGTAAGTGGGCCGTGGGATGTCATTATTTTCTTATTACTGAGCAAGTATCTCCATGCTATCACTGGAAGCAGTGCCAGGCTGCAGGACACGAAAAATGAACTCTTTCGACAGTAATATGCATTAACATGCCTATCAGATTTAAATGCTCATTAACTGAAGGTGTTGGAACAATGTTCCACATCATTCTGGCCTCTGGATGTGATGAATATTAGCTGGTATCACCAGTATATTTGATACCTCTTTAATGTATTTAAGAAAAAAAGAAAAAAGAATAAAGAAAAACTTTAAATGAAGGTGGACCTGTTTGTTCTTTCTAAGCCCATAAACTTTCCTCCTTTATAGTCACATCACTGTACGCAAATTATGGACTCGTTGAAATGAGGAGAGAAAAACTGAATCTGAATCAAGTTCTACATAGCTTTAAAATAGCACTAGTGCTACTTCACTGGGTCACATTTTCAAGGGGCTTAATAAGCAGCAGTGTTCACTCAGAAGTGAAAGTATTGGTACACGCATCACATAGTGATCAAAGTATGTAAATGAGCTTAAAAACATTACAGTAATTTGTAATTTGGGGGTGTGGGTGAGTAGATGTGGGGGATTCAAACCTTCTGTGCACCCTGCTTCACTTCATTCCTGGATGTTAAGGCTTAGTCAAGCATTATGGGAAAGGCAGTAATTACATGTGCCCATAATCAAGGCGTCATAAAATATTCATTCAGAAATGCTGTTGTACTTGAGGCAGCAAGCTCTCCTTTTCGTGCATAAGGTTAACAGGGGTGTTTGCTTTTTCTTGACTGACAATGGCTACAGGTAAAGCAGCTTCATGCCTGTGAGCATATTTTTGAGTCACAAAGCATTTCTAATTGGTCATGACAGGAGCTTCTGGTTGGTAGACTTGATGTATATAGCCACTGGAATATTTATTGTTTAACATTACCCTACAGTGTGACCTAAATAAAAAATAACTACACTTTTTAGACCAAGTGGAAGGGTCAACCAGAAGCACATAAGTATGATAACAAATTTCCAGACAAAAGAAAAGTAGGAATAACTTGCACTCTTATTTTATTGTCATTTTCTTGCTTTATCTTTAGAACTAAAGTCATGCAGCTGAACAGCGTGATTAATTAAATTCCTTAGCATGACTAAAATAGAGAGAACCCTGTACAAGCAGCAAGGGCCATGGATATCAACACACTTGTTACGTTCCC
The DNA here is from genome assembly GCF_057381845.1 of Rhamphochromis longiceps. NCBI lineage: Eukaryota > Metazoa > Chordata > Actinopteri > Cichliformes > Cichlidae > Rhamphochromis > Rhamphochromis longiceps. The sequence goes on along the minus strand of NC_140570.1, from coordinate 366,730 downwards.
CCCGAAGGGGTCTAGGCATGTGAGAGAGGGGACCAGTAACAAATGAGTCCGGAATCAGAATGAAAAAGGAAAACAAACAGAGTTGTTCTGCATCAATAAAACTTTATTACAAAATGGTACAGGTTAACATTAACTTAAAGGGCCGGCAACGCCGTCTTACCAATAACGCCTGGAAAAAGAGAAAAAGGGTTGCAACAACAAAGAACACAACAACCAAACAAAAACTCCACACCACGAGGAGGTACTTCCAGGGGCCCACAAGCTCACCCTGTCACTATCAGCAGCTGGCTTTACTGCTGCCAAGGCCCACAAGCCCACACTACTCACGCAAAGCAGCTATGCTGTTTCCACAACTCCACACTTTGAGCAGGCAAGGCTCACAAGCCCACACTACTCACGCAAAGCAGCTATGCTGTTTCCACAACTCCACACTTTGAGCAGGTTAACCACACACAACGCAGAGACACCAGAAAACACCCCACACCCTGCTCACAGCTCATCCCCAGCTTATATGACCTCCGAGAGGTGATTGCTGACTGGGCCCAGGTGGTAAATGAGTCCAATGAGCAGCAGCTGTGTCCTGGGGAGAGAGAAGAGCAAGAGAGAGACGGGGGGTGGAGCAAAAGAGGAGGAGGCGGAGAAAAACACTACGCCCACACAAGGGCAGTATCAGGAGGCCCAGCTAGGGCCGTAACACCCCCTCCCATAAATACAAACCAGTGGTTTGTCATAGAACGTCCTACCCAGCTTTTAAACATATCACCTACCATCCACCATAATAACGGTTAGGCATACCCTGCCGAATCTGCCAAGACCTTTTTGATGGGTTGAAAACACTGCACGGGGTTGGCTCAAGTCCCTCAACATAGTGTCCCAAATGACAGCCAAATGTTTTTTGAGCCATCACATATGGAGAACCCATCAGGCAGCTAGAAGGCCTTACAGCAACACTTCTCTGACGCTTCTTCGCTAGGTCATGGCAAAAGGCATGCTGGTTAGCCAGAGGTGCAGGTTGAAATGGTTGTGTCACACACAATCTATCACACTGTAGGTCATCTGGACCCGAGAGACCGTCATCAGGTGGCAGATTACAATTAGTTGATCTCTGACAGTGACCAAATGACACCACTGAGCAATTATGCTCCAACTGTTGCCTAGGACTGGCAACTTTGTCGGTTTGTGAACCACAGTTCACTCTTTTGAAAGCAGATCGATTTTGCTTTGAGTTTGCTTTCAAACAGTGAGCAACCAGGTGGCCAGGTTTGTGGCAGAAGAAACAGAGCTTTGTTTTGGCTCTTGAAACCACGCCTGTATCGGCTTTGTTAGCTGGCACACTCCTAACTCTCAAGACTGACTGTTTCTGTTTGTAGGCTCCACAATTTGCTATTAAATGGCCAGACTTTAAACAAAAAAAACACTTTCGTTTCACACTGGAATGGGACACAAGTACCTCACCCTTTCGGTACTGTGTAGCTGGCACATCACCAACCTTCACTGGGGCATCGCGCCGGTCATACCTACTGACACTGGTTTTATGGACGAGCGCGAACTCATCAGCCAGCGTCGCAGCCTGCTGTAGCGAGGAAACCTTCTGTTCATTAATATATACCGCGATGCGCTCAGCAATGCAGTTCTTAAATTCCTCTATGAGCATTAGTTCCCGGATCGAAGCCAGGTCAGTGGCTTTGCAGGCCGCACACCACCGATCGAAAAGAACACCTTTTTCCCTGGCGAAATCAAGATAGGACTGACCCTGACCTCTTCTCAACCCCCGGAAACGCTGCCTATAGGCTTCTGGGACCAGCTCATAGGCCAGCAGGATAGCCCTTTTCAGCTTGTCATAGTCCAAGCTGTCCTCAGCTGACAACGAGGAACAAACTTCTTGAGCCTTACCCGCCAGCTTACATTGGAGCAAAATGGCCCATGAATCCCGTGGCCAGTGCAAGGCCGTGGCTATTCGTTCAAACGACTCGAAGTAGCTGTCGACCTCAGTGTCACGGAACATCGGAACCAGACGACTGTTTTTCCCTACGTCAAACGGGGTGTCCGCCTGACGAATGGAGGCGGTCGGAGGAAGGGAAACCTGCCGGAGTTCCAGCTGTCGCAACCTCACAGCTGTCTCTGCCTCCACCTCCACCTTCCTCAATTCGACCTCCCTAGCCCTAGCCAGTTCCGCGTCCAAACGCCTAAGCTCTAGCTCCCTTTTCAGCTGGAACTCTCTCTCACGCTGCTCCTTCTCCAGCTGGAGACGAGCCAGACGGACACGGAGCTTAGCATCCAGCTTCGAGCCTTCACTTGATTCAATGGAGAGGGGTTCGAAGCGAGGCACTGTCATGGGTTTGTCCTCAGGCAGCCCCTGATCAACAGGTGTCGACACCAATGGACCTACAGCTTGAGCTGGCGCCTGCAGAACGGGCTGAGACGCTGCACCACGCTCACCCTTAAACACTGCAATATCAAAGGTAGCCATTGACTCTAAAACAAAAACTACCTGAGGCTAACAATAACAACAAAGAAGCACCACCTCCAATACACAAATGAGAAACAGGCGGGAAAAGTGTGGCCACAGGTTAACCAATAAATAAAAATACCGCCAACCCTCTCCCCAGACCTGCCTACTAAAATCTTAGCCTAGTTAGCTTCTGGAGTGTACCAGGCTCGAGGCAACTTTAAAGGCTAAGCGTCAAGTGCACAAAGCACCGACAAGCCTACCCCCGACAGGGAACTAATCCCCACCCGGGATTACTCCGAAAATAATAAAGGAAAAATAAAAAATGAGTGCCTGAAGGAGGAGCTTACGCTCAGCTAGACACTCCCCTTTGCTAACTGGAGAGAGAGCGCAGCAGATACAATACAACTAAACAAGCCACCGGCAAACAACTCACTAAAACTCAATTGCTGTTCCTTCCAGTCATATCCCGGACGAGCCCCCACATTGTTACGTTCCCCCCGAAGGGGTCTAGGCATGTGAGAGAGGGGACCAGTAACAAATGAGTCCGGAATCAGAATGAAAAAGGAAAACAAACAGAGTTGTTCTGCATCAATAAAACTTTATTACAAAATGGTACAGGTTAACATTAACTTAAAGGGCCGGCAACGCCGTCTTACCAATAACGCCTGGAAAAAGAGAAAGGCTTGACTACAAATGTCGGTGTTGGGTGATATATTTTTTACAGTAAAAAATCTGTTTCTGTCTAAATTTAGTATTTACATTACAGCTGCAATTATATTGTTACTTGTGTTACAAAGGTTCTTCAGTTTTCTGCATGCTGGGTAGATAGGGAAAAAAAACATACAAAAACTTGCGCAAAAATCATCTGTAATCCCATTACTTTACTGATTACTTATTTTCAAAAGTAATTAGTTACTTAGTTACTTTTTAAAAACATGATTTATCCCCTAAATAGGTAATAAAGCGATAGATCTTTCAGCCCAATTCTACTTTTTCTGCATAATCCATCATATAAAATGTAATCAAATGGAAAAGTCTCTTTTTAAAACTTGTTTTATTAATTTTAACCTTTTAACTTTATGCATCAAGCAAAAATTTAATTATATGCAACGTTCTCTGACTTGAAGAAATTTGTTTAACATTTAAACCTATTTTCTGCACATTCCAGTGCATTAAAATAAAATAGGTTTTTGTGTTTACACTCAGTTTTTCAAATAAATGCAAGTGAAACACAGCAGAAAATAAAAATCAAAGACTCAGTGGTCCTTTTGCTCTATTTTCACCTGTATAGCAGGAGTGGGGTAGCCCCCCCCCCCCCCTTCCGTCATCTGTTTCTTCCTGGTGCAGGTGTGCCGCAGTGGACAGTGGAAGTTTCTCTGTGAATTTCCCATTACGTGGCAGCGTACTCAGTGCTTTAAGGGGTTTTTTCGTTGTAAAAAGTTTTCTTCCCACACAGTGAACAGCAGACACTAATGTTTTTGTCACCTTTCACGGACTCAAACTCAAAGTAAGGTCAGTACTTCCACGCGTTAAACGCTGCACGCTCATACGCTCTCCCACACTCGATATATTATCCATTGTTGATCTGCATACAGCTGTTGCCACGAATGTCGCACTCGCTTACGTCATTGTCATGATACACTCTCGCAAAAAAAATCGCGGCTTTAGTAACGCCGTAACGCAGCGTGCTTACAGGAAACTAGCAGTAATCTAATTACCTTTTTTGCAATAGTAATCCCTTACTTTACTCGTTACTTCCTAAAAGTAATCGGCTTACAGTTACTGCCCATCTCTGGTGGTAATATGGCAACTACATTTACTGAACAAAAGAACAAACAGCATGATGTTGAAGTAACAGCATAAAGGTGCAGGAAATGCTAACACACAGCTAGAATGGTAAATGGCCTGCATTTGTATGGCGCTTTTCTAGTCCCTAAGGACCCCAAAGCGCTTCACACTACATCCAGTCATCCACCCACACATTCACACACTGGTGATGGCAAGCTACATTGTAGCCACAGCCACCCTGGGGTGCACTGACAGAGGCGAGGCTGCCGGACACTGGCACCACCGGGCCCTCTGACCACCACCAGTAGGCAAACATGGGGTTAGTATCTTGCCCAAGGATATTTGGCATGCAGCCAGGAGGCAGCCTGGGATCGAACCACCAACCTTCTGATAAGTGGCTGACCTGCTCTGCCACCTGAGCTACAGCCACCCCATACCCCATAGAAGCTGAGTGTATGCTGACCTCTAGTTCAGCAGCCAGAGCCTTATCTTTAACAGTTAACATAGGCAGAGATAAGCAGTCAGGCTCGCAGCCCCTGTTTCTACCTGTTGATGTTTTTATAACATAATCAGTGAAGTCTGTTTAGGCTGACATTCATCTTTGCTTTGTGTTGGCGGCTTTGTGCTCACATTTAAATACTAAAAGAAAATTTCTATGTGCATCCTCATTAGGATGTGAATTTGTATTGCGGTGTGTGAAGTATCCAGAGGTTTATAACTTTAACTGGTAATTGTGAGTCAATGCATTTCAGATCAATTTAACAGAGTAACAAGAAAGTAATGTAATGAATAGTGTAAAAAAAATTACTTTCTCCTGGTGAGTAATTAAGTAACATACTGCAATACTTTTAAGAAAAGTAATGAGTAATGTGTACATGACTTTTCTTGAGTAACGATCCCAACACTTCACCTAATATAGGGTGACTCACAAAAAAACTAAATTTTTAAAGAGAACTTTTAAGTAATTTTTAAAGTTAAGTCTGATAAGTATGTTAGTCCTTCTTCAAACTTATTATGTTTAAACAAAAGATTCCTTCACACTCATTGTAGAACCTGCTCTTGAATTTCTAGGAACAGTATGTGAACTAGATATATCATTCTTTTTATACCACAGAATTAAACAGACTTCTAATAATATATGAAATCACAGAATCATAAATCCAAAAACATGATGAACACACATTCTTTTAGTTTATTATTGCATGTTTTACATCTCTGTGACAGAGCTACTTTGATCCTATGTTGCTTCTTTAAATAAACTGCTTGTAGTTCAGATCAAAGTCCAATGAGAAGATTGTAAGTGAACCTGGTTTATAGCGAAATGGTATATTATATTCCACTGGGGCATGTGCAAGCTATTGTATTTATTTTAAAATTTATGGATGTGTTTTATTATCATCAGAGCATAATTCACATTAAGGTTGCAGCATTGGTTAAGGGGTCTATTTATGCAAACAATACGCTGACCGAAACGGCCTGTTGTATACAGCTTTCATTCAAACAAGAACTGCTGCTCGCCAGCAGTACATAACAGATGGTTACCAGTGGGGTTTTGTCCATGCAAACAAAATAATGTTATATTCCTGTGTGCATAATTAAAGGGAATCAACCGCATTATGCTAAATTATGTTCAATAATAACAACCCTGGTCAGCTAATGTCAAATCTATTATTCACATTCTGATCTCATCCTCGCTAATTTTAATATTAAGGGTTAGACGAGTTGATGCATAACAAAATATAGCGTGACATCTGGCCTCTCTTTAATTGGTCTTCAAAGATTATTATCATGTAAAAACTGAATTCTAAACATTGACGTTTGAACATGGAAATGTGACATTAGATGGTAGAAAAGGTGGCATTTTGAGCAGACTGAACCTGAATAGGAAGTAAGTTCATTAGGAAAGTCAAAGAAGTGCTCTGTATGAGACATGCTTTTTTGGAGAGCTAAAATCAGCTTAGATAATGTAATGTCAGAAAATCCCTATCATTAGTGGAAATATGGTGATATCCTGTCTAAGCTTCACTTTCCACTATAATCTGACTGACAGAAACAGTGTTATAATGTGACAAAAGTTGTGTTCAAGAGGAGCACCTGAAGTAGGTTCCAATAAAAGTCCTTATCTGCCAGTAACCCCATGGGCTGAAGCATAACTTTATCTTTAATTAAAAATATTGAATATTTTATTTGGTTGACCTGTGACACTGAGAATGATCAAGACAGCAACAACAACT
>NC_140570.1:320084-360156 GCF_057381845.1 Rhamphochromis longiceps | reverse complement strand
AGGAGTTTCCAAAATACTCAGACCAGTCCTTCTGTCAACAACAACCATGCCTAACGTGTCTTAAATCTTCTTTCTTTTCCATTTTGATGCTCAGTTCTTCTGTGAGTACCCTGCCGAGATCCACTTTCTGGGTAAATTATTCATTATGAGAGCAGTTAATCTCCTTTTGAAGCTTGTGGATGTGCACAACAATTCTACCTAACAGTGAGAGGTCAATTCAGGGTCCAGTGGTTTGATCTCACTCACAGTCCTGCATGAATGAATTCACAGCACCATGTCCTGTTCTCATCTGTTCTTCAAGGGGTTTTCCTCTGAAGCCTCTGTGTTTGTTTAAGGGCTGTGTTTTTCTGTGGCTGGGATAGTTCCTAATTGGTCAGTTGCTGGCTTTGCACATTTGTTCTCCAAACCTGCAGAGGATACCTCAGTCTTGACCTGCTGATTTTGATGGCTATCATTGTGAATGAAGTAAGGATTACAGCTAGGTCATTGGATTCCACCACTGATCAACTTAGAGATTGTAGCTACATGATGCCCTTATTTGGGCATGTCCATTTTTCCTGAGGTTGTGTAGAAGCTTTTGGAAAAAGGGATGAGTACCACTGGCTGTTTCCAGAGAGGATCCTGGGAGGAAGTTATCTTGTTCAGCTTCCTATTTCTTCAATAGCAAGTCTGCTAGGTCAAAAAGCTCTTTTTTAAAGTTTTGCATTAAGAGCTGTTTCAGTAGCTCTAGATGCACCATAACATTGTTCTAGCCATTCTGATATCATTTTCAGCTCAGCTGCTGGGTGGTTTGTATGAGGAGATAATTGATTCAACCTTCATGCTCTGAGGTTTCTTTTCTAAACCACTTCACAAGCAGGTGAAGCTCTTCTGCTGCAGTTAATTCTTAAACCTTTAGCACCAAAAATGAATGATGTCCAGTAGTTCTCCACTTTATCATTATACTTTCTTTGACCTCTGTTAATGAGAAGCAACAAAAGGAACGAATCTTGGTCAGGAAGAAGAAATACTCTTGTACACATTTAAGGCTATTCATCATCTCTCTCCTCCATATCTCTCTGATCTGGTTCAGATCACTGCCCCATCTCGATGTCTTAGATCTTCTTCTTCCCTTTCTCTCTCCGTCCCTTCCCCCCGTCTTGCCACCATGGGGAGCAGGGCTTTCAGCTGCTCTGCTCCACGACTCTGGAATTCCCTACCTCCTGATTTAAGAAATATCTCTTCCATCTCTCTCTTTAAGTCCCAACTCAAAACTCACTTGTTGTCTTATGCTTTTATGATTGTGTAAACTGCTTGCTTTTATGCTTCTTTTTTTATTCTGTTGTTGTGTAGCTCTTGGGGCTATGCTAGCATTCATGTCTTATTGTTCTGGCCCGCTGTCCTACATCAAAGCTGGGAAATAGCATGGTGAACTGTAGAAGATGTTTTGGCCACATCTTCAAGCATGACTTGTGCTTCTGACCGTCTCTTCTTGTTGATCTTTAATGACATGCCTGGAATCATCATGGTGTATTCGCTGACTGGGAGAGTGCTCTGGATGATACGTTGTCACAGCAAACAATATAAGTAAAAAAACATGCATTTATGTATGTATACTCACAGTTGGAGCTTAAAAGTTAACCCAGTGCTGAAGTGCCGAAAACCTCAGCTCCTCTTGATGCCCCTTAAGGTTGGCTAGAAAAAAATGAATAAAAGCAACAATTAGATATTTTTTATATAACAGAAAACAAGAAGAAAAACCGAGAAGGACTTCTAAATGTACAGATTTAGCTTTCATTAGTTCCAGCACAAAGAAAACACGTCCTTCCAGGTGCTCTATGCTCCAGCTGTTAGCTGTAATTGACTTTATAAATCAGGACATCGCGGCGACTGTGCATCTGCCTATTTATATTTCCTGCTGCCCAGCAGCCAGCAGTATATTATTGTGAGCTTTAATTCATACTCCTACTACCCACAGGTGTGGCTGTGTGGAGGCAGTATGGAGGTGCTGCCTTGCTCCAGAGTGGCTCATATTGCACGAATGAAGAAACCTTACCACAGTAACATAGCTTTCCACACACGCCTTAATGCCCTGCGTGTGGCAGAGGTCTGGATGGATGAGTACAAGTCCAATGTCTACCTGGCCTGGAACATCCCCATGGAGGTGAGAACGGCATTTTTCTGCACCAAGACCTCTCTTAGAGAGGATGCTGTCAGTCATGCTTGTCTGTTTGTGACTATCAGATGTCCATGTTCAGAGCCAAACAGTTTTTCTTTTGGTTCCACAATTTATGTAGAGACTTTAGGCATAATAACTTCCTTTGCTCTTGCAGAACCACGGTATTGATTACGGAGACATATCACAGAGGGTTGCACTGAGGAAGAGTCTGCAATGTAAGAGCTTTCACTGGTACCTAGACAACGTTTACCCAGAGATGAGGAGGTACAACGATACGCTGTTCTACGGTGAGGTGAGCCATGAAGGACAAAGACACAGGAAAAAGTAAGTTTGTAGATGTAAGATCTGATGTACAAATTAAACCACTGAAATTAAATAAATGATACTTACACAAAGTCCTAAGAAACTTGTATCTCCTCCACAGACCAAAATATAACAAGAAAGCAGGGACTCAGACAGCATGTACATCCACATCTTCTCAGCTGTTAATAGAAAATAAATGAGATTTAGAACTTTGTCTGATCCACACTGACACATCCTTGTTTTTAGCCTTTATACATTTTTAATCGGTAATTATTTTGGGGAATATTCATATTTTATGAATTAAGTCTGACTCTTTTTTTTTGTGTATTTAAGGTCCGCAATTCTAAAGCAAGCCACCTGTGTATGGATCAGGGTGTGAAGGAGAACCACACAGCCACCCTGCACCCATGCCATGGGTGGGGTCCTCAGGTACAACACTCTTCCTCACCACCATACTAAAGAGTATACTCCATCTTTTCCAGTTGCTTTGCTTTCTCATGAAAACATACAGTGAGCTTCTCCGGTGATGTGATTTGCAGCTGTGTCTCAATCACAGGCTCAGCTGAAATCCTCCAAGGAGCGAGTTCTGCTGTCAGAATAAAATTGTGTCTTGCACTTTTTGTGTTGAAGCCCTGAGTCAGCCAGTGTCAGCTCTTCATCCCTTCAGCCCTAAGGGCCTCTCTTTTTAGCTCACAGTGGTAAACAGGTGCTTTAGGCAGAAAGTCAAGGCTTCAGTGGTAAAATGCTAAAGGAGCTAAAATTTCAATTCAATTCTGGAAAAATGAGTGCCGCTGATAGGTTTGTAGCTTGAACCCATCCGCTGGAACGTTAAAGGCAATATAATTACACTGCAAAGCAAGACACGAAGTAGGCAAGCTTCATGTTACTCGTGCACGGGAGAGAACCGGACAATCGCCGTTCCTTCGCTTGGCCCCAGTTGCTCTCGTCCGTCCTCCCGTACCACTGTCCTTTTATTGAGGTTACATGAATATGCATAAGTTCGTTAACATATGACGTCTACATACACACAAAGAGTAATAAATTCAAATTCAAATTTTATTTGTCACATACACAGTCATACACAGTACGATATGTAGTGAATGCTTGGACAACTGCTCGTGACCTAAAGAAAACAAAAAAGGAAAGGCTATGAATAAGGTAGGAAATAAATATGAAAAATTAAAAAGGGGTAAATTTAACTAGGAAGGAATAAAATATAAATTAAGGTTAAAAATGAAATAACTGTACAACACAAATTAGAATGAAGGGTAAATTTAACTGGGAAGAATAAGATAAAATATATAAATTAAAGTTGAAAATAAAATAACTGTACAACAAAATACACCAATACACAGTATAGAACTATATAAGAATGTATGAAGAAATCTAAATATAAATAAATATATACACAATAACAGCAGCTGTACAAGTATTAACCGGAAATGAAGAATATAGTGACCAGTGTTGTGCAAAAACAAAGTCCAGAAAGTCCAGTGTGTGTGTAAGAACTGTATGTGTGGGTCAGTACTGTGTGGTGGTGTGATTGAGAGACCGTATCGCCTGCGGGAAGAAGCTCCTCCTCAGTCTCTCTGTGTTGGTCTTCAGGGAGCGGAATCGCTTTCCTGACCTCAACAGAGAGAACAGTCTGTTGTTGGGATGGCTGAGGTCCTTCACGATCTTCCTGGCCTTGGTCCAGCACCGCCTGCTGTAGATTGAGTGCAGGTCAGGGAGCTCGGAGCGGATGGTGCGCTCAGCTGACCGCACAACCCTCTGTAGAGCTCGTCTGTCCTGCATGGTGCTGTTCCCGAACCAGGTTAAGATGTTTCCCGCCAGGATGCTCTCTATGGTGCACGAGTAAAAGTTCCTGAGCACTTTGGAGGGCAGTTGGAAGTCTCTCAAGCGTCTGAGGTGGTAGAGACGCTGACGGGCCTTTTTCACCACGGTGTTGATGTGACAGGACCATGACAGGTCCTGCGTGATGTGAACTCCGAGGTATTTGAAGCTGTCCACTCTCTCCACTGGGCACTCGTTGATGACGGGGGTCTGGTAGTTCCTCTCCTGCTTAGTGCTGAAGTCCACTATCAGCTCCTTTGTCTTACTGACGTTTAGAAGGAGGTTGTTCCTCTGGCACCAGTTCTCCAGATTCCTAATCTCCTTCAGGTAGGCCGTCTCGTTGTTATCAGAGATCAGGCCCACCACGACGGTGTCGTCAGCAAACTTGATGATGGTGGTGGAGCTGGTAGTGGCCACACAGTCATATGTGTACAAAGAGTACAGCAGGGGGCTCAGAACACACCCCTGGGGGGCTCCAGTGCTGAGAGTGGTGGAGGCTGAGACATGTCCGCCCATCCTTACTGCGTGCGTGTGTGTGTGTGTGTGTGTGTGTGTGTGTGTGTGTGTGTGTGTGTGTGTGTGTGTCTGTGTGTGTGTGTGTGTGTGTGTGGACTGCTGATCAAAGGGTCAAACATCCTTGGTCAGGAAGAGGGTAGCCTCCCCCTCACCCTAGATGGTTCATCCTAGATAACACGGTGAGGAAGTCCTGCAGTTCATCTAAACAAAGACTAGACTAGAACAGACGCAACTACGTTAATCCTACCATAAAACAATAAAACACGGTATGACCTCTCATGCTCCCAAAGTGCTGTCTAATACACACACAGTTTGCAGACTATCAAGGATCAAAACCTCTACCAATCTACAATTAATTACAAAACTCTAAGCATATATAAGTAAATATTTCTAAGCATAAATGACAATCAACAATACAAATCGAACAGCCGCATCACACTTTCTTCACAAGACATGCTTCAGTTGCATTTTTTAAAGTTATCCTTTTGATGGAACAAAAAGTCTTCAGTTTTTATTAGACCACCAGTTTTTCACACTTGCACTTCCACGGAGATAAAAGCGACCCCATGGTGTCTTAGCGTGGGTTCTCTCCAGGTAGTCCGGCTTCCTCCCACAGTCCGATGACATGCACGTTAGGTTAAATGGTGACTGGCTGTAGGTGTGTATGCAAAACAGATAAAGCACATAAGTGCATAAAATAAAGTGCGATATGAATATCTGTGAAAAGATGAATGTAACTTGTAGTGGTCAAAGATACTAGAAAAACATTTTAATAAATACTCTGTTCTTAAGAAGAAGCAGTGACATCTAGGGACCACAAGTGGGATTTTTAAGATTTTGAGTCCAAACGCTGTTAAATCACCTAACTTTTGTATGATGTACTGCAAACAGGATGCAGTTACTCTGCAAAAAGACCCAAACTGGGCTGACTGGGTGGTTGATGGAAAGCTTTATCTTTATATCTTTTGCAAGGCATTGCAACCACTATTCATGCTTTGTTAGGAACAGAATGCGATATAAACAATTTCCAATCAGTCTTTATCGTCAGCACACTCAAAGCCTCAGAGCTAGATGCAACCAAAGGAACTGTTTTATCTGCACTGCTAAAGTGGAAATTACTATTAATCTGAACGAAAAAGCTGAAGTGAAAGACACAAAGGTTAGAAAACAGAGCGGGAAGAATCTGACTCACTTCTGCTTTTTCTTTCTGTCAAGTTGAGAAAACTGCAGAATTTGGTGTATATAAAATGTTAGGGCTATATGTGGGTTAGAACTCTGCTGAAACAACACTGTGATTAGCAGTGATGTACAGGAAAATCTTTGTGTTTAGCACTCAGTGAAGAACAAAGACATGTTTGCCTCTCAGCAGTATTGGGAACAACACCATCCTCTTGTTCAAAGCAGCAAAAAAAAAACCCAACAGCTTGCATAATCAAGGAAAATTCCTGCCAGGTTACCTTCAACTTGTACATCATCACATACTTATTTCATCGTTAGCTAATAAAGAGAAGAGTATTCACTCAGCCAGTTCAGTAACTTTCCGTTTACTGTATGTGTGACGTATCTGTTTTCCTCTTAGTTAGGACGCTACACTAAAGAAGGTCAGCTGTTTCTGGGACCCCTAGGCAGCACTGGTGAGGACACTCGTTGTGTGGTGTACGATCAGATGAGCAACTTTCCTCAGCTCCTCAATTGTGAAAAGGTGACCAACGTGAAACAGAAGACATGGCATTTCTCTCAGGTCAGAAGTGTAAAGAAATCTCTTTTTCAATGATATAACTGAGTGTTTATAAGAGAAACTAAAATTTACTGGCATAGAGTTGAGAGGAAAAGTATCTATATGTCAGATTTTAAAAGGGACCTATTGAGCTCATGTCTGGGTCCATTCTTTTTTCTCTTGGACTCTAATATGAGAGTAGCTTTGCATGAATCTTCATTTCTCTCATACTCAGCATTGCTGCAGCCCCGTAGTTCATGCTTTATCTGACAGAACCGCCTTTATATTCCGAATACCTCCGTTGAAGCCACCTTTCTTTGTGTTAAAACCCTCACAAACAGAAGGTTTAACACCGGGGCCAGTAGGACTTCACAGATAGATCTGTCTGTTTGTGATGACTATATTAGGATATCATCTCTGCTATTACTGAAATCAAAGCAGTCTGGTTAACGGGGATATTTGCACATAAATTGAGACTTTGGCTATGATTAATATGAACAATAACTGTTGTAAAATTATATTTATCTAGAAAATAAGGGGTCCTCTTAAGACAACTAAACCCAGACTGCTTAAAGGGTAACAAGCGACTCAATATACCTTTTACTTTGGCATTGATTCTCTTTTTCTTTTAATGTGAAAAACCTTTTGTAAGTCAATTTTCTGTTGGTCTTTTAGTTCTGTTTGGGTAACCTTTAAAAACTAAAGAGTTACAGCCTGTAGCACGGGAAGAGGAGAGCTTGAACAGTGATGCTGCAGACCTTCTGCCACATCGATTCTTTGTCACACAGCAGGACAAGCAGTGAAGAGTCCTGCAGACGTAGAAGTCTTAGGGAAATAGGGAGACCTTACTTATTTTATATAGATGTAAGGTAAAAAGTTAGTGCCATTTGTTTAAGAAAGAGGTTGCAACAGTTCACATAAGGCCCGGTCTGGTTACATACTGTTCTGTCACCATCACGCATTGTTCACAGACCATCTGTGAAATCTGTTAAAACCAAAGTATTGTATCTCCTTCTGCCTTGCAGAACGAATCGATCATAAATCGGGCTACTGGACGCTGTCCTGGAGGTGGTGCCGGCTAATGTTTACTCCGGCCACCTGCTGGTCCTGCAGCCCTGCTCGGGGCAGAGGTGGACCATCAAGAACACTATGAAGCAGTGATCGCCTGGCCAGTTTCATTGGGACCAATTACAAAGGCTATTTCCAAGAGCTGTCACCTGACGTTACCTTGGCCAGTGGACAATCAATGATGCGGGGGCTCCTTAGCTTTTGAAATAAGACTCAAAAATAGATGGCTTTAAGGAGACGAGTGATGAGGTGGTTTGGAAACAATTGATGTTTTTTTGTTTTGTTAGTTTTTTTTTAAAACATGGACATTCAACGTGGTGAAAGTTTAGCATGAGGACCATTTCTCTATATGAATTTTACAAACTTTCAATGTGATGTTGCCATAATTCCTGTGTGCCACTTCTTTACAGTGTTTAAGTTTTAGTAGACATTTAATCGACCAAAGCGTGTTCTTTCTTATGTGAAGGGGAAAAAAAGTTTCCATCTTCCATCAGTCTTTCTGCAATATTTCATTCATTTTGTGCCACGGACCGGCCCTAAATAACTAAAATGTGTTCATAACACACGGGAAAAGACACAGGGGAACTGAGGTAACGATAAAAACAATAAATATGAACGATAAAACGAAGAAAAAAACCCCCGGTAAACCATAAATTGCACACCTGAACCTCAACACTCGCGGCCCGGTACCAAACGACTCACGGACCGGTACCAGTGCATGGCTCGGGGGTTGGGGACCGCTGGTCTATGGTACTTAGAAATTAAGGAATGGCTACTCGTGACAGGAGAAAATTTTACACAGTTTAGCAAAAATGCCTGAAAAGTGATTCTTATGTTTTTCAGAAAATTCAAATCCTTGTAAATATTTATAATTTGAAGAAAAATATGCTAAAAATATTACTTGGTGTACTTTTTTTTTCAAATCACCCCAACAAGGACTCTGGGCTAAATCTCACTTCTATGTTTTATGGATTCTGACTTTTATTGCTATTTTTCCACCAAGCATTCTGTAGCATCAGATGCAATATATCTCGTAGCATGAAGTACTGTAAGCAGTTGGGTACAAAGTTTCTTTGCGCTAAGTTAATTTATTTGGTTAACTGCTGTGTGCCATAACTACTGAAAACCTAGTCAAACATAGGAAGCACTTTTTTGGACAAAGGGTTGGAACATGACGAGAGAGGAGGATTGAATCAGGAATGCACAAAAGTACCAATAGTGGAAATGCAGGAGGCCTTAAAGGCTGAAATTATTAACGTACTGAGATGTATATGATGTCATATATTAAATTGCATAAGTGTGATCAGCTGGATTTTTGCTCCCAAGATTGTCTTCCAATAAACAACTGG
Source organism: Rhamphochromis longiceps (assembly GCF_057381845.1). Taxonomy (NCBI): domain Eukaryota; kingdom Metazoa; phylum Chordata; class Actinopteri; order Cichliformes; family Cichlidae; genus Rhamphochromis; species Rhamphochromis longiceps. The sequence goes on along the minus strand of NC_140570.1, from coordinate 351,212 downwards.
TTTCCTGGGTTGTGCTTTGTTACTGTGTTTTAGGATACATCTGCAGTCTTTAAATTTGTCATACTTTAATTAGTATGCTTATTTTTTTCAGTTTATTTATTTTCAAGCTTGTTTGTAATTTTTTGCTGCTAAACTCATGCTTTATTTTGCTTTTCTGGACTATAAATAAGGTAGAGACAGCAAAGATGAGCTACCATGCTGGCCTGCTCTCCTTTTAACTGCTCCATCCATTTTCATGGTTGTGGTCAAAATATTTTCGGCATGCTGTGAGATTAGTCCTCAAAATCATCCCCCAAAATAGACTACTTCAAAAGAGATTTCACCCTCAGCTTCCAGCTGCATGGCATCTGCTGTAACTTACACCAATCTCGACTTAAGAGTACTTTCATCACATTTTTTATAAAAGCGCTTCTACACAATATTACCCAGCCACAAATAAAGCAGCCAGGTGGCCGAACATTAAAGGGACTGTTCTATAAATGACAAGTTATGGGTTCAATCCTGAAGCAACCATATGTCCTGTAAATAGTGTCCTTGAATCAGACACTGACCTCCTACTGCTTACTCTCGCTAAACTGCTCTGGATGAAGCATCAGCTTAAATGCTTAAGATGTAAATAAAACAGGAGGAGACTGCTGGGAGCACAAGGGCCTGTTTCTAGCAGAGAGGGGGAGAGAGGAGTGAGGCGGCTCTGAGGGACAGAGCCTGCATGCTAACATAACACTGAATGCTGATCAGACTCTTAACGAAGAGACTGCTCATCGTTCTCTGGCGTGAAATAGGATTACCATATGTTGGTTAAAGTCCTGCTAAATGTAAGCCAGCAGTAAATGCTAACAAGGACAAACTGATCAAATAAACTCACTGCGTTACTTAGATAAGGTTGTATTTATGGGGATGGAAATTTGTATAATTTGTAGATTTTAGCATGTAAAAAAATGGAGCTATTTTTAAAGGATGACAAAAAATCTAGAAAATGAATGTAATTCATTGACATTATTGTATCATAGTTTGCATTGTTCTGACCAGCAGTGTCCTGCAGCTCCCTGTGAGCACTTAATGAAAGAGGTTATGGTTTAATGTCAGAGCCAGAGAACTCACAGTTGTCAAATATGATTTTGCTCTAATATGCACCATGTGGCGCTGTATGTTTTCTGTGATTGGAGGGTAGTGTCACTGCAGCTGTCACCCCAGCCCTGCTCTCTGCTCTGCCTCGGGAAAAAAGCAGCAGAGATACAGATGTAATTACTTGACAGAACAGCAACACTGTATGAAAATGTGACAATTTCATAAAACCCACTGCAGCAAGGGTAACAGATGATACAACACACAATACTGTGCACAACTCTTTAGGCACAGATGTTGGCAGCGAAGCATGGTGAAGCATCCCGCTGTTTTAGTTTTTGTTGTTTTGGGGGTTTTTTGCAGAGAGCATGTCAAAACTAGAGACTAGAACTACAATTAGATCTTTTATCATGCAAAATAATCAGATCGCTTAAGTTCATTCTGTAGCGTGACAATGACCCCAAACAGAGCCAGAGTAATAGCTTCAGAACATGTACTGAATGTGCTTTATTAAAGGGTTTTTTATCAGACTGTGATTTACGTTTACTTCACCTTATGTGTTCATTGTTGAGTAAAAGCTATTGATACCAATTATTTTTATACTATATCCTCACTTCACAGTGAGAATCAAAATCTGTTTCTTCTTTCTTTTGTACTAAACATGTTCTCACACTCTGGAGCCATTTTGGTAACATCTCCAGGCACTTATTTGTCCAATTATTTTTAAGCTATATCTATATTAACTTTAATTTCAGTGATCATAAAAGTTATATACTAGAATAAAAACAGTTTTAAAGTTTTAGAATAGAATAGGATAAACCTTTAATACTGCACAGATGAGAAATTTGGGTGTTACCCAGCTCTTATGGCAAGGGGAATATAAAATATAAAATTGAAAAATTTATAAATTATAAAATTTGCTGACTTTGCACCAAATGGCTCCAGAGTGTGAGAACATGTTTAGTACAAAAGAAAGAAGAAACAGATTTTGGTTCTCACTGTGAAGTGAGGATATAGTATAAAAATAATTGGTATCAATAGCTTTTACTTTTACTTTTACTGTAGCGCCGGTGTCCTTCTATTATAGTGATACTAAACAAGGCAGGAAATTATATTTTTATTCTACAAAATGAAATGAATGTATCTACTCTGCAGAAGTGTTTGTGAATTTCAACAGATCGATTAGCTTGCTGCATTATATGTATGAACTGCATTTTTATCAGTTGCAGTTTCACCATCTCAGTGCCTAATGCTTCCCTCTTGTGGTGTCATGGTGGTTAGAAATAAATATGATATGTTATATGAAGTATATAATAAAAGCAAAGGCTTCACGTAAAGAGGGATTGGGACAGCTTTTTAAGCAGGGTGACCTGCAGTATCCCACTGATTAACAGCCTCAACTGACACGTTCATGATGACTTTTGCTTTGTTCCCATTCCTCAGATCGATTTTCCCTTTATAAGGTTTGCTAAACCAGATGCTATATTTATGCTAAAAGTGGCCATAAAGAGTAAGGTCAGAAGGAGGAAAGGTAATACAGCAATGAAGAATAAAGGCAAAGTCAAAGACCGATTCCAGCTTTAAAAGCTATCTATGTATTTTTTTGTACATAGATTTATATGAAAAAGATGATCTGATTTCTAGCAGCAAAGGGCACATGCAAAAAAGCATTGGCAGGATAAATTCAGTTAAAGCAGTTAAATCAGTGCAAAGGTACAGAAAAATACTTATATTAGTTTGGAAATCAACAAGCAAAGAAATCCAGATAGATGTGATTTTTCCCATTCAATAGTACTTTTAATGTTCATAATTAAAAATGCTTTTGATTAATTTTGTCAGTAGGAGTAAAAGTTTGATGATTTTTTTCTCAGTTTTACTGCTCCATTAATAATAAGTGTTTAATAATTAATAATAAGTGAATCCAAGTTTTACCCCAATGTTTCCACCATTCCTCTCACCTAACCCTCATTTCCTCTTCAGGCCTTGCCTTTCAACCACACACACCCTCTACAGCAAATTAACAATATCTGAAAGTCATGTCCTTAAGAAATAAGAGGGGAAAATCGAGTTAAGACCCAACACAGGACCTGAAAGGTGCATCTAGCCCTTCAGCTGATTCATCTACCGTTTGCTGAACCCTTGTCAGAAATTGTTAGAAGAAGAAGAAGCTATTCTTAAGGATGGGAAACTCTTGATTGATGGAATCTTGAATATAGAAAAGTAACAATGGATTTTAATCCACAATGTAATGCCATTGGGAAAGCATGTGATTGGCAAATGCATCATTTTTCAGGATAGCAATGATCCCCAAAATACTGTCAGTACAGTAAAAGCATACCTGGATAGAAAAACATACAATAGAACAGCATCAGTCATGGCTTGGCCTCCCCAGAGCCCAGACCTCAATATTACTGAAGCAGTGTGGGATCATTGTGACACGAGAACGGAACAAAAGGCGGACAACACCCAAAGACGTGCTCTGAATATCCTTCAAGAAGCCTGGAAAACTGTTCCTGTGGAAATGACAAGAAAACTAGAACTGAAGAATAACAGTTACAATGCCAAATATTGACTTTCAAGCTTGTTATATTGTTATAAACTCTATTTTACGTATATTTCCATTTATGTTTGCACATGTTCAATAAAATCATTGCTCCTGAGGCAACGAGGAATGGCTAAAGATTTCTGCCACTACTCCATAACAAACATCAACTAAAAGTGTTTTGATAAATGCATTCTATTTGCTTTTTTAAAATCACAAAGTGAGAGATTTTTTTTCAATTTAAGTGAGCATTATGTTAATGTTTTAAATGTCCATGGCATAGGATCAGATCGCTTCAAAGTAAATTATATTTTGAAATGTACAATCCCTTAAACACTGTGTCCTGATCTTGAACTAATAACTACTGAGATCTCAAGTCTACTGCATAATAAGACAAACAGCACCATTTAGAAAATTTCTTTTTATTGCAAGTATTCTTAATGCTTTGATGTTTTGTACAGATTTTCATATTTACAGTGATAATTAGTATTCGTCTAATAAATAATACAACTGAAAGTCATTCTCTAAGCCTACATGTTTAAATATTGCACGTGCAAAGTATGTATAATATGTGCTTGTCCAATAGATATGCTGTCTTAGCAGCTATTTACAATGTTACATAAGAAACAAATGTGGGATCCAACCACCATGCTACTAAAGAGACACTGTGCGTTTCCCCTCCAAAACAAACCCTCCACTTCAGTGATGGAGTCATGCAATTATTCTACTGGGGTGAAGACAGTTTAATTACAGCATCACTGCAATAACAGTATCCATCCAAAAAAAAAAAAAACATCAAATAAAATTTTAATTATTTCTAAATAAGAAATTCGTGATAAAACAGTTTTCCAATTAACCACTACATAACAGTAGTGTCTAGTTCTTATTTGGTAGGAAATGTCCACCAGTGCTGTAACGTTTTCAAAAATAATAGTAAAAGAAAAAAAGCATTTTGATGAAAAACTAAACCAGCGTGACCTACTGTACAAGTTTGTTTAGGCTGCTTTTGCAGCAGTGCTCTTTATAAAGTCTCCAGGGTGTGATAGTAATAAATCATCTGTGAATGAAACCTTTTACACGTTTAAAATCACTTTGTCTGCCATAGGCAAGAAATCTGTTCCTATAAATACACCGTTTAATTATGTGTTCGCATTGCAACTGCTGCTCTGCCAGAAGTGTAGGTAGAGCAAAGTCAACCTATACATTATACATATCCTCATATTTGAACATTCAATATCAATATATTTTCCACATATTGTGAATATAACGCTGAGTGTGCAGAGAGGGAGAAACACGCAAACACCGTGACGAGACAGAGCACGGGCAGTGTGATGTTACTTCACCTCTAGATGGCACTATTGCACAACCTACAACCTTCTGCATCGTTTCACTGGAATGGATGACAAGTACAGTGCAAAAACAATAACAGGAACAAACTGAGTCCGATATGATATACATATTTATGCCAAAAAAAAATGCCCGTTTGATCTTGTGTTTCCATGTAGGAACAGGGAAAAATGTCTATATTGTGTTGTCTGGTTCACCTCGGCAGAGTTCTATGGCTTTGGCAGGAGGGTTGAGAGGAAACAGAAAGGGCCTTTACCGCCTGCACCTGGCATGTTTGTGATGAAGCAGCTGCCTCTACTCCTGCTGAGCCTCCTCCCTGTACCTCTGAACCCGAGTGAGCAGAGAGCACCGACGGTCATGCACACACACAGATACTGTACACTTCAACAGACACTGGAGATACAAATGATGGGCCATTTGCTAAACCTGCAGCACACACTGCTTTCTATGTGAAAGAACCATTCTGTGAGAAAAACTCTACTGCTCATTTGATCTATGACCTCTGAAAAACAGTTCATGATTTCCATTACTATTCAATTATAAAAAAAAAAAAAGTACATTCCCTGGGTTATACAGCACTGATATGCAAAGCTTAATTGTATATCTGTAACTCTAGAACTGCAGTATTTATAGTTTTCTTAGTTTAATATTTCAATTTCATATCTTCTTCTAAGTATAAAATCCCTTTTGTTATATTTGTCTCGTTAATTTAACTGAAATACACTGAAAATTGCTCACAAATTAAGGTTTATGTGTCAATACAAATGCAGGTTTTATTGCTGGGAGCTTCCCGTGATGCACTGACTATTTCTTCTTCCATGACACTAATGTTTTGTCTTTGCTTCATCATTTATGTACTGTACTGTATCCCCAGTTTTCCAGCGAGGGCTGCGTACATTTTGATTGCATTAACGTTTTTATCCAGCCTTTATGTGCAAGCTTGAGCTGCAAAATTCAAATGTAGTTACTGACAGGCCAAAGTGCAACAGGAAGAGATTAAATGGGATCAAAGGGAGTGGCATTATAAATTCCTTCCTTCCTGAGATTCAAATCCTCCAATCAAAACGGTGCCAGCAATGCAAAGACAGATTCTTTAAAGGATTGCACACAATACAAAGTCAGTCGTTTATTTATTAAAGCACTGTTAATAATTTTAGTTGCTGCTATTTCAAATAAATGTTTGGTACAACAAATTTCTCCGTGTTCTGTCTCAGGCTTTATTCGGGCCCTGGTACTAGAGCTATGGTCTGTTCTTGAGTGCAGCAGTGACGACATCAGAGTGGTCCGTCCCAAACCAACTCCCATTGACCCCACAGATAGGAGTTGCATTAAGGTATTGTATGTATGTGCGTGCGTGTGTGTGTGAGAGAGAGGGAGAAGGAGAAACTTCCTGGAGCCCACAATGCCCCAATTTTTTAGATATCTACATAATAGTACAGACACAGATCTCTTAGAAGTTTTGCTTTTCCATCATGTTTTTAGCTCACTGGTTACAAAGGTGTTTAAATTGATTAAAATTAAATTGATTCCAATTATTATTAACCCAGGACTCAGAATAGTGGTCCATGTGTTGCTGTGATACCAGCAGCCATGTAGAAAATTCACTTGTGAATATTCATATTTAAGAAACTGGCAATAGTGATTTTGTTAACAAGAAAGGCTTTTTGCTGATTGGTTTATGGGTGTCTGGGCAAATAAGCCTTACTTTCATAAGACTGCATTTTTAGTTATGTTTTTGGCAGAATTTCTCTCAGGAAAGCTTCAACAAGCTCCAGCGTGAGCCTGTCTGTGTGTGTCTGATGCTTGGCCTCTGACAGCAGCCAAGTCATCTCTCTCAGAGAGACTAGCCAAGTGAATACGGACAGCCAGTGATGTGTAAACTGTGTCCTGCCACAGGCGACTTTAAAGTCTGCCTTATCAGTGGGTTTATACATATATGCTGAGGTCAAAGGAAAACTAAATATACACACACCAGCACTTTGGTGAATTAACTCGAGTCTTTGCTTTAATCTGTGCTAAGTACAGTAGGAGGTTTGGTAGTACATATGAAGATAAGTTCACACATGCACAGAAACATCAGAAGACACATGAAAGTATAGATATTTCTATTTTAGAAAAAAAAATCCATCGTATCTTGTTTTTTTCTTTACGTTTCTTTGAAGCTGTTTAATATAATCTAAGTTGTAGCTCGTTTGTGCAAGTGTCTCTCTTTTTTCCTTTGATGCTTTTGATGATATATTTTCCCTGTTCTACCAGACCCAGTGAAAATGCAGGGAGCTTTCCTGTAGTTTAATATTCTTCAGGCTGCAATAGGTTTCTGCTCAACCACTCTGCTCAGAATATATGTCTTATTCAGTTTTGAGAGTGTGGTAAACCATGTTTTATCTTTGCAATCATAAATTCTTTTTACATTTTGTTTTGCTTTGAATACTACAGATATTATTTGTCATATTAATCGGTAGTGTTTGTAGTTGAATAGTGTTATATTATTATTATGTGTTAGGATTTGATCAATCCATGACGTGCACAAATGCATTCACAATGGTCTTTAAAAGCAAATACATTTTTTCTCTCTAACAGCTGCTGTATTTACTTTCCTCTTCAGTCCTTCCTGTACTTGGTCAACCTCCTCTCCTCTTCCCAGTCGGTGTGGCAACTGCTGGGCCGACAGTCTTTGGCCCAACAAAAGCGAATACACCCTGAGGGAGATGCCAACCTCCATACCTGTAAGTGTTTTTCTTCTTCTTCTTTTCCACACACTGCAGGTTTTTTTTGTCATCCATCTGAGGGCATGTTTGCACTTTTTATTTGGCCTCCAAACACCACCCACCCATTTGTTTTACTTCAAACGCATTCAAATAAACCCTCTCACACTGAGACTGATATACGTTCTCCACCTTACCCATTGTAAATTTCCACACAGTTTTCGTTTTGCACCCTATCCGGTGCATTCTTGTTCAAAGCCTCTCATTTTACTCCACAGGATTTGATTGACAGACTGATTGCCGTGAATTCGGATGGGAAGATTCATTCTCTCTTCCACTACGAAGAGAGTCACACATTCGGCCTAAGGTGGGATTCATTATTTTTTCATATTACTTAACATCAGTGGGGAAGTAGACGATATCAGATTATCACCTGGTGACTGCACACACACTTCAGCCTCTGGCAATAGGAGACTGGCATGGTGACGTAATCGGCCTTAAAATGCGGCCTTTAAGGCTGCAGACCCTGAATTGGGATACAGCCTCTGAATCGCTGCATCTTGTAGCTGTGTCGTCTTAAATTGGTCATGTGATTTTGACGCGCCGGCGCGTCCGGCAACCCCAGAGGTTTAACTTAATATTTAAGTGTCTCTTGGTTTTAGACTAGTTGTTTAGTCTAATTTGATGTTTTAAACCAGAAAAGGAAGAAGAGGGCTTAGAATTACAGGTAAGAACCTCAGTGGTATGTGATAAACTGTAAATGTAAAGCTTACAGGTCAGTCCTCATGTTTTTAAATCAGATTTTGAGTCTGTACATGGCACATTATGCTTTTGCATGTTGTGAATGTGCTGCAAAACAAACTGAGGTAAACTAACTGGTTTACTGTGATGGATTTAAAGTGCGTGTGACTGGTGCGCAGTGGCTGTGGTGCTCACGGTCAGAGTTCAGTCACAAAGAGGGTAACAGAGATGAATTTAAAGTTAAGGTGATGGTGCTTAGATTCATTCACAGACTGAAACCTTCACACCAACCTTTATCCTGTGTCTCTTAGTTTTAGACTAGTTGTTTAGTCTATTTTGATGTTTAAACCATATCACAGGGTTTTTACTTCACCATTTACGGGGTTTTAACAAGCAAACAAAAGACAGATCGTGATGTTTGAAAATGTTTTGGAAATATTCTTTAAAGATTAGATGTAAAATACGCAGAGGATAAATTCAATTGGTTTATTAGTTATTACATAAGTTGAAAAAAAGTTAAACAAGTAAATAAAGAAACAACGTAAAAGAAAAGTAAACAAAACAAATCGGTAAATAAAGGAAAATGGTAATAAGAAGGGGAAAAAAAAGAAAAGAGAAAACCCCAACAATCCCCTCTGAGCAAGCACTAGGCGACAGTGGGGAAGAAAAACTGCCTTTAAACGGGCAGAAACTTCCGGCAGAACCAGGCTCACGAGGGGCAGTCAACTGCCGGGACTGTTGGGGTGAAAAAAGATGAAGGAGAGAGGGAAGAAGTGTTAGGAGAGAAGGGGAGAGGAGAGGTGAAAATTAAGATGGAACAGAGGTGGAGGGAGACGAGGTGACGTCAGCAGTAGAAAAATAGAAAGAGTAGAAAAAGCAGGAGTGTCCCTCCTCCAGAAGAAGCGGAAACGTTTTTTCTTCTTTTCCATGAGCTTTTCCACGACCACTTTTTTCTCTAGGATGAGGGTTCTCAACTGATCGGTTGTTTCTTCAACTTCCTTCTCAAGTTTCTGGCATCTTTGCTCCATTTCTTTTAATAGATTGCACTTGTCTGTATTTTGCTGTTGTTTTTCCTTGTGCATCTTTTCTAACTGCTCATTTCTTCTTGTGATTTCTTGAAGCTTACGCTGCAGGTCTTCATTTATTTTCTCTTGTTGCTGCTTTTGTGCAAGCATTTCAGCGTTTTCACACTTCAAGTTGTCTGAGTTCAACAACATCTCATTAATGACCTCTGAGTGTTTTTTCGCCATTTCATTGATCCTACGCTGCATCTTTGAACGTCGTTTTTCCAATACTTCTCCTTCCAGTTCAGGTGTTCTGTCCTTCATTGTATTAATTTGTTCAGTTGTAGATTTCTTCTCTCCAAGTCCTGGAGAATACGTTTTTTTTTCTTTTTCCTGTTGCTCTTTCTCTTGAAGAAGCTCTTTATTTTTGCACTCTGTTTCATCCAGCCTGACTGGATTTGGATTTATTGAAGAAGGACCACCAAAATCTTTGTTCTATTTGGTGTACATGTTAAGAGTTGCTGGACTAACAGTTGGTTTGATTTGCTTCAGAGAATCCTCAAAGTCTTTTATCTTAATGTTGCGCACCTCAGCAGCAGCTATAACACGGACTTGTTCTGGTGCCAACTCTCTTATTGGGCCAAGTGCAGCATCTTTGGCTAATGCTGTCAAATCGCTCCCTGAATATCCTTCAGTCACTTTTGCAAGACAGGACAGTTCGTCTTGGCTCAGTGGACTCCCGTGCGTTCCCAAAAGATTTTTCAGCAGCGTAAATCTTGTCTTCTCATCGGGTAAGGTCACATATACTCTTTTTGCAAAGCGCCTTAATATTGCTTCATCGAGCTCCTGGGGCCTGTTCGTTGCTCCCATTACAAGTACTCTGTCATCCTTTCCTGACTGCAACCCGTCAAACTCAATGAGGAACTCAGTTTTTAAACGGCGAGAGGCGTCGTGCTCCCCCTCCCTCCTTTGACAGAGCAAGCCGTCCACTTCATCGATGAAGATTACTGAGGGCTGTCTCTCTCTTGCAACTGCAAAGAGTGCTCGTACGAGCTTCTCGCCTTCTCCCACATATTTGGAGGTCAAACTAGCAGCACTGATGTTGAAGAATGTTGCATTAGACTCTGCAGCAACTGCTTTGGCGAGCATGGTCTTCCCATTTCCTGGTGGGCCAAATAAAAGCAAGCCACGTGCAGGAGCTCTCAGACCAGTAAAGAGATCAGGTCTTAAGGCAGGAAGGATGACAATTTCTTGAAGTGCTTGCTTTGCCAGATCCTGCCCTGCGATGTCATCAAATGACACAGTCGCTCCACTGTATACAATTTCATTTGTAATTAAGCTGACCAGTTTACTGTCCACATTCTTTTTCATATCCCTCTTCGGGGGCTGTTTCACAGCTGCCGGTCTTCCATTCTGAGTTTTTCCCACCCGAGCGGTTTTCTTTGCATCAGTTATTCTTAATGGAGGTCTTACAGAAGTGGAGGGTCTGATGGTGGTGGAAACACCTGCGGGTTGACTTTTAGGAACTGACTTTGGCTTACTTGCAATTGTTTTGGTCGACATTTCTCTTGCGCGACTTCCCCCCTGTTCACAGTCATAACACGGTAAACTAGTCATAAACGAAAACGTTTAGGCTATTTATCGCATTTAAAGGTCTTTCTTTGGGACAACGTCACAGAACACAGAAACGTCACAGGGCTTTGGAGCGTGATGTTACAGAGGTTTACAAATACTTTCAAATATAGCTCTGGTCGAACGTTTGAAGGCTGCGAACAAACTGACTAAAACTTGCTGCTCCTGACCCCTATTTATAGAAAACTTCAAAGGCTCAAAGGCATGTGCTTGTGACATCATCACATGTCCTTGTGACATCATCACATGTCCTTGTGACATCATCACTCTTCATGAATCAGATTGTCACATGACATTTTAGAATGGGGATGTTTTTTTTAAACCGTTTTCAAATTTAACCCTCTGTGGTCCAGGGTATAATTGGCCGTTCTTGACTATTTTTGATTTTACCTCTATATTTCACCTTTAAAATATGTTTTTCTTGCCTTATTTGGCACCATTATTTTCAGCACAACCTCAAATATCTGAAATTTGAGTTATTGTTTTCATTTTGGTATACTATATTAGCACAGTTGATCTAAATTAATAACACAATAAATTGTGTGTGCATCTCCTGTTTTTGTCATGGTTGTATGTCCCGGTTCGTGACAGGCTGCATGAGCTCATCTGGTGGGAGTGTAGTACTGTAGTATTTCAGGCATAAAAACGTGGTTTTCACAGACCTTGTCACAGGGTCTGAGTCTAAGATTCAAATTGTAAACACACAAACACTCAGGCTTGCTGCAAACCTTAGCTGATCCCCGTGGGCTTAATTTACTGCCATTGTTTACGCACCATTGTAATTGCTTCTCTAGTTTGGCATTACACTTTAATTATGGAATGTAATTATATTTTGTCTATTTTTAGTTGTGGCATTGTGTTGTAATTAATGAAGGGCCTGCACACTCCAATATCAATTTACAATTTAAATTCTCCACAGCATGTTTAACTACATTATGTTGTGCCTTTCCAGAATCCCAGATTTACTTACACATCTCCCTTTATGATACATTAGTACTACATTTGACCTAAACCTTTTCCATCCTTTTTCCAAACTCTCATTCATTTTTTACCTGATAACCAAAAACTGTGATAGTGAAAGGCTGAAATATTTCTAGGGGTATGAGATTTCTGTGTGTTTTCTGTAGGTGAGCAGCTGCGAGAAGTTTGGCTACGGGTGATGGTGACACAGGTGGCAGCAACTGCTCCGGGAGTTGTGGCTCTGCACAGTTCAGGTACTATTGCAGTTATTTGGACACAACAAACACTTGTCAGCTGTGATGCTTAAGGCTTATATTATAAGTTGTTGTTGTTGTTTTTGTGTTGTCGGTATAAAGGAGACTTAAGGCAGCTTAGGGAGAAATGTATTTGTCAAACCGTTTTGTTTGGGTAAGAAAGAGTAAGAAGAGGCGTTCTTTTTTGATAAATGGATTCACATATCAGTTGTATACTGATACTAGGTTTATCCATATGCAAAAGGCTCCAGGAAATACCGTACTCTTGTCAAAAGAGGTCAAAAAATGAAGCTAGTGAACAAATATTTAATCCTGCATTCTTTCTATTGGCTAGAAGGGGCGACTCAACTGGTTATGGGAAAAGAAGTCTGATTACTTATCAGCCCTTCGCTTATAACAGCACCGCTGCGTTCTGAAACCTATTCCTCTCCTATGACTTTACCCACGCAAGAACAGTTCCCTGCTGTGTTGAGCAGCGCTGGCTGTGGAGCACTCATGTGTTCCATGATGTGACATATGTTTGTGCCATCGATAAAAAGGCAGACTGACAGAAAGAAGGATGACCTCAAAAAGTGATATAGTCCAGACAGAGCTTACAAATGATGGCCATTTGCTAAACCTGCAGCACACACTGCTTTCTATGTGAAAGAACCATTCTGTGAGAAAAACTCTACTGCTCATTTGATCTATGACCTCTGAAAAACAGTTCATGATTTCCATTACTATTCAATTATAAAAAAAAAAAAGTACATTCCCTGGGTTATACAGCACTGATATGCAAAGCTTAATTGTATATCTGTAACTCTAGAACTGCAGTATTTATAGTTTTCTTAGTTTAATATTTCAATTTCATATTCTTCTTCTAAGTATAAAATCCCTTTTGTTATATTTGTCTCGTTAATTTAACTGAAATACACTGAAAATTGCTCACAAATTAAGGTTTATGTGTCAATACAAAATGCAGGTTTTATTGCTGGGAGCTTCCCGTGATGCACTGACCTATTTCTTCTTCCATGACACTAATGTTTTGTCTTTGCTTCATCATTTATGTACTGTACTGTATCCCCAGTTTCCAGCGAGGGCTGCGTACATTTTGATTGCATTAACGTTTTATCCAGCCTTTATGTGCAGCTTGAGCTGCAAAATTCAAATGTAGTTACTGACAGGCCAAGTGCAACAGGGAAGAGATTAAATGGGATCAAAGGGAGTGGCATTATAAATTCCTTCCTTCCTGAGATTCAAATCCCTCCAATCAAAACGGTGCCAGCAATGCAAAGACAGATTTCTTTAAAAGAATTGCACACAATAACAAAGTCAGTCGTTTATTTATTAAAGCACTGTTAATAATTTTTAGTTGCTGCTATTTCAAATAAATGTTTGGTACAACAAATTTCTCCGTGTTCTGTCTCAGGCTTTATTCGGGCCCTGGTACTAGAGCTATGGTCTGTTCTTGAGTGCAGCAGTGACGACATCAGAGTGGTCCGTCCCAAACCAACTCCCATTGACCCCACAGATAGGAGTTGCATTAAGGTATTGTATGTATGTGCGTGCGTGTGTGTGTGAGAGAGAGAGGGAGAAGGAGAAACTTCCTGGAGCCCACAATGCCCAATTTTAGATATCTACATAATAGTACAGACACAGATCTCTTAGAAGTTTGCTTTTCCATCATGTTTTTAGCTCACTGGTTACAAAGGTGTTTAAATTGATTAAAATTAAATTGATTCCAATTATTATTAACCCAGGACTCAGAATAGTGGTCCATGTGTTGCTGTGATACCAGCAGCCATGTAGAAAATTCACTCTGTGAATATTCATATTTAAGAAACTGGCAATAGTGATTTTGTTAACAAGAAAGGCTTTTTGCTGATTGGTTTATGGGTGTCTGGGCAAATAAGCCTTACTTTCATAAGACTGCATTTTTAGTTATGTTTTTGGCAGAATTTCTCTCAGGAAAGCTTCAACAAGCTCCAGCGTGAGCCTGTCTGTGTGTGTCTGATGCTTGGCCTCTGACAGCAGCCAAGTCATCTCTCTCAGAGAGACTAGCCAAGTGAATACGGACAGCCAGTGATGTGTAAACTGTGTCCTGCCACAGGCGACTTTAAAGTCTGCCTTATCAGTGGGTTATACATATATGCTGAGGTCAAAGGAAAACTAAATATACACACACCAGCACTTTGGTGAATTAACTCGAGTCTTTGCTTTAATCTGTGCTAAGTACAGTAGGAGGTTTGGTAGTACATATGAAGATAAGTTCACACATGCACAGAAACATCAGAAGACACATGAAAGTATAGATATTTCTATTTTAGAAAAAAAAATCCATCGTATCTTGTTTTTTCTTTACGTTTCTTTGAAGCTGTTTAATATAATCTAAGTTGTAGCTCGTTTGTGCAAGTGTCTCTCTTTTTTTCCTTTGATGCTTTTGATGATATGTTTTCCCTGTTCTACCAGACCCAGTGAAAAATGGCAGGGAGCTTTCCTGTAGTTTAATATTCTTCAGGCTGCAATAGGTTTCTGCTCAACCACTCTGCTCAGAATATATGTCTTATTCAGTTTTGAGAGTGTTGGTAAACCATGTTTTACCTTTGCAATCATAAATTCTTTTTACATTTTGTTTTGCTTTGAATACTACAGATATTATTTGTCATATTATCGGTAGTGTTTGTAGTTGAATAGTGTTATATTATTATTATGGTGTTAGGATTTGATCAATCCATGACGTGCACAAATGCATTCACAATGGTCTTTAAAAGCAAATACATTTTTTCTCTCTAACAGCTGCTGTATTTACTTTCCTCTTCAGTCCTTCCTGTACTTGGTCAACCTCCTCTCCTCTTCCCAGTCGGTGTGGCAACTGCTGGGCCGACAGTCTTTGGCCAACAAAAGCGAATACACCTGAGGGAGATGCCAACCTCCATACCTGTAAGTGTTTTTCTTCTTCTTTCTTTTCCACACACTGCAGTTTTTTTTGTCATCCATCTGAGGGCATGTTTGCACTTTTTATTTGGCCTCCAAACACCACCCACCCATTTGTTTTACTTCAAACGCATTCAAATAAACCCTCTCACACTGAGACTGATATACGTTCTCCACCTTACCCATTGTAAATTTCCACACAGTTTTCGTTTTGCACCCTATCCGGTGCATTCTTGTTCAAAGCCTCTCATTTTACTCCACAGGATTTGATTGACAGACTGATTGCCGTGAATTCGGATGGGAAGATTCATTCTCTCTTCCACTACGAAGAGAGTCACACATTCGGCCTAAGGTGGGATTCATTATTTTTTTCATATTACTTAACATCAGTGGGGAAGTAGACGATATCAGATTATCACCTGGTGACTGCACACACACTTCAGCCTCTGGCAATAGGAGACTGGCATGGTGACGTAATCGGCCTTAAAATGCGGCCTTTAAGGCTGCAGACCCTGAATTGGGATACAGCCTCTGAATCGCTGCATCCTTGTAGCTGTGTCGTCTTAAATTGGTCATGTGATTTTGACGCGCCGGCGCGTCCGGCAACCCCAGAGGTTTAACTTAATATTTAAGTGTCTCTTGGTTTTAGACTAGTTGTTTAGTCTAATTTGATGTTTTAAACCAGAAAAGGAAGAGAGGGCTTAGAATTACAGGTAAGAACCTCAGTGGTATGTGATAAACTGTAAATGTAAAGCTTACAGGTCAGTCCTCATGTTTTTTAAATCAGATTTGAGTCTGTACATGGCACATTATGCTTTTGCATGTTGTGAAATGTGCTGCAAAACAAACTGAGGTAAACTAACTGGTTTACTGTGATGGATTTAAAGTGTGTGTGACTGGTGCGCAGTGGCTGTGGTGCTCACGGTCAGAGTTCAGTCACAAAGAGGGTAACAGAGATGAATTTAAAGTTAAGGTGATGGTGCTTAGATTCATTCACAGACTGAAACCTTCACACCAACTTTATCCTGTGTCTCTTAGTTTTAGACTAGTTGTTTAGGTCTATTTTGATGTTTTAAACCATATCACAGGGTTTTTACTCCACCATTTACGGGGTTTTAACAAGCAAACAAAAGACAGATCGTGATGTTTGAAAATGTTTTGGAAATATTCTTTAAAGATTAGATGTAAAATACGCAGAGGATAAATTCAATTGGTTTATTAGTTTATTACATAAGTTTGAAAAAAGTTAAACAAGTAAATAAAGAAACAACATAAAAGAAAAGTAAACAAAACAAATCGGTAAATAAAGGAAAATGGTAATAAGAAGGGAAAAAAAAAGAAAAGAGAAAACCCCAACAATCCCCTCTGAGCAAGCACTAGGCGACAGTGGGGAAGAAAAACTGCCTTTAAACGGGCAGAAACTTCCGGCAGAACCAGGCTCACGAGGGGCAGTCAACTGCCGGGACTGGTTGGGGTGAAAAAAGATGAAGGAGAGAGGGAAGAAGTGTTAGGAGAGAAGGGGAGAGGAGAGGTGAAAATTAAGATGGAACAGAGGTGGAGGGAGACGAGGTGACGTCAGCAGTAGAAAAAATAGAAAAAGTAGAAAAAGCAGGAGTGTCCCTCCTCCAGAAGAAGCGGAAACGTTTTTTCTTCTTTTTCCATGAGCTTTTCACGACCACTTTTTTCTCTAGGATGAGGGTTCTCAACTGATCGGTTGTTTCTTCAACTTCCTTCTCAAGTTTCTGGCATCTTTGCTCCATTTCTTTTAATAGATTGCACTTGTCTGTATTTTGCTGTTGTTTTTCCTTGTGCATCTTTTCTAACTGCTCATTCTTCTTGTGATTTCTTGAAGCTTACGCTGCAGGTCTTCATTTATTTTCTCTTGTTGCTGCTTTTGTGCAAGCATTTTCAGCGTTTTTCACACTTCAAGTTGTCTGAGTTCAACAACATCTCATTAATGACCTCTGAGTGTTTTTTCGCCATTTCATTGATCCTACGCTGCATCTTTGAACGTCGTTTTTCCAATACTTCTCCTTCCAGTTCAGGTGTTCTGTCCTTCATTGTATTAAATTTGTTCAGTTGTAGATTTCTTCTCTCCAAGTCCTGGAGAATACGTTTTTTTTCTTTTTCCTGTTGCTCTTTCTCTTGAAGAAGCTCTTTATTTTTGCACTCTGTTTCATCCAGCCTGACTGGATTTGGATTTATTGAAGAAGGACCACCAAAATCTTTGTTCTATTTGGTGTACATGTTAAGAGTTGCTGGACTAACAGTTGGTTTGATTTGCTTCAGAGAATCCTCAAAGTCTTTCATCTTAATGTTGCGCACCTCAGCAGCAGCTATAACACGGACTTGTTCTGGTGCCAACTCTCTTATTGGGCCAGTGCAGCATCTTTGGCTAATGCTGTCAAATCGCTCCCTGAATATCCTTCAGTCACTTTTGCAAGACAGGACAGTTCGTCTTGGCTCAGTGGACTCCCGTGCGTTCCCAAAGATTTTTCAGCAGCGTAAATCTTGTCTTCTCATCGGGTAAGGTCACATATACTCTTTTTGCAAAGCGCCTTAATATTGCTTCATCGAGCTCCTGGGGCCTGTTCGTTGCTCCCATTACAAGTACTCTGTCATCCTTTCCTGACTGCAACCCGTCAAACTCAATGAGGAACTCAGTTTTTAAACGGCGAGAGGCGTCGTGCTCCCCCTCCCTCCTTTGACAGAGCAAGCCGTCCACTTCATCGATGAAGATTACTGAGGGCTGTCTCTCTCTTGCAACTGCAAAGAGTGCTCGTACGAGCTTCTCGCCTTCTCCCACATATTTGGAGGTCAAACTAGCAGCACTGATGTTGAAGAATGTTGCATTAGACTCTGCAGCAACTGCTTTGGCGAGCATGGTCTTCCCATTTCCTGGTGGGCCAAATAAAAGCAAGCCACGTGCAGGAGCTCTCAGACCAGTAAAGAGATCAGGTCTTAAGGCAGGAAGGATGACAATTTCTTGAAGTGCTTGCTTTGCCAGATCCTGCCCTGCGATGTCATCAAATGACACAGTCGCTCCACTGTATACAATTTCATTTGTAATTAAGCTGACCAGTTTACTGTCCACATTCTTTTTCATATCCCTCTTCGGGGCTGTTTCACAGCTGCCGGTCTTCCATTCTGAGTTTTTCCCACCCGAGCGGTTTTCTTTGCATCAGTTATTCTTAATGGAGGTCTTACAGAAGTGGAGGGTCTGATGGTGGTGGAAACACCTGCGGGTTGACTTTTAGGAACTGACTTTGGCTTACTTGCAATTGTTTTGGTCGACATTTCCTCTTGCGCGACTTCCCCCCTGTTCACAGTCATAACACGGTAAACTAGTCATAAACGAAAACGTTTAGGCTATTTATCGCATTTAAAGGTCTTTCTTTGGGACAACGTCACAGAACACAGAAACGTCACAGGGCTTTGGAGCGTGATGTTACAGAGGTTTACAAATACTTTCAAATATAGCTCTGGTCGAACGTTTGAAGGCTGCGAACAAACTGACTAAAACTTGCTGCTCCTGACCCCTATTTATAGAAAAACTTCAAAGGCTCAAAGGCATGTGCTTGTGACATCATCACATGTCCTTGTGACATCATCACATGTCCTTGTGACATCATCACTCTTCATGAATCAGATTGTCACATGACATTTTAGAATGGGGATGTTTTTTTTAAACCGTTTTCAAATTTAACCCTCTGTGGTCCAGGGTATAATTGGCCGTTCTTGACTATTTTTGATTTTACCTCTATATTTCACCTTTAAAATATGTTTTTCTTGCCTTATTTGGCACCATTATTTTCAGCACAACCTCAAATATCTGAAATTTGAGTTATTGTTTCATTTTGGTATACTATATTAGCACAGTTGATCTAAATTAATAACACAATAAATTGTGTGTGCATCTCCTGTTTTGTCATGGTTGTAGTCCCGGTTCGTGACAGGCTGCATGAGCTCATCTGGTGGGAGTGTAGTACTGTAGTATTTCAGGCATAAAAACGTGGTTTTCACAGACCTTGTCACAGGGTCTGAGTCTAAGATTCAAATTGTAAACACACAAACACTCAGGCTTGCTGCAAACCTTAGCTGATCCCCCGTGGGCTTAATTTACTGCCATTGTTTACGCACCATTGTAATTGCTTCTCTAGTTTGGCATTACACTTTAATTATGGAATGTAATTATATTTTGTCTATTTTTAGTTGTGGCATTGTGTTGTAATTAATGAAGGGCCTGCACACTCCAATATCAATTTACAATTTAAATTCTCCACAGCATGTTTAACTACATTATGTTGTGCCTTTCCAGAATCCCAGATTTACTTACACATCTCCCTTTATGATACATTAGTACTACATTTGACCTAAACCTTTTCCATCCTTTTTCCAAACTCTCATTCATTTTTTACCTGATAACCAAAAAACTGTGATAGTGAAAGGCTGAAATATTTCTAGGGGTATGAGATTTCTGTGTGTTTTCTGTAGGTGAGCAGCTGCGAGAAGTTTGGCTACGGGGTGATGGTGACACAGGTGGCAGCAACTGCTCCGGGAGTTGTGGCTCTGCACAGTTCAGGTACTATTGCAGTTATTTGGACACAACAAACACTTGTCAGCTGTGATGCTTAAGGCTTATATTATAAGTTGTTGTTGTTGTTTTTGTGTTGTCGGTATAAAGGAGACTTAAGGCAGCTTAGGGAGAAATGTATTTGTCAAACCGTTTTTGTTTGGGTAAGAAAGAGTAAGAAGAGGCGTTCTTTTTTGATAAATGGATTCACATATCAGTTGTATACTGATACTAGGTTTATCCATATGCAAAAGGCTCCAGGAAATACCGTACTCTTGTCAAAAGAGGTCAAAAAATGAAGCTAGTGAACAAATATTTTAATCCTGCATTCTTTCTATTGGCTAGAAGGGGCGACTCAACTGGTTATGGGAAAAGAAGTCTGATTACTTATCAGCCCTTCGCTTATAACAGCACCGCTGCGTTCTGAAACCTATTCTCTCCTATGACTTTACCCACGCAAGAACAGTTCCCTGCTGTGTTGAGCAGCGCTGGCTGTGGAGCACTCATGTGTTCCATGATGTGACATATGTTTGTGCCATCGATAAAAAGGCAGACTGACAGAAAGAAGGATGACCTCAAAAAGTGATATAGTCCAGACAGAGCTTACAAATGATGGGCCATTTGCTAAACCTGCAGCACACACTGCTTTCTATGTGAAAGAACCATTCTGTGAGAAAAACTCTACTGCTCATTTGATCTATGACCTCTGAAAAAACAGTTCATGATTTCCATTACTATTCAATTATATAAAAAAGTACATTCCCTGGGTTATACAGCACTGATATGCAAAGCTTAATTGTATATCTGTAACTCTAGAACTGCAGTATTTATAGTTTTCTTAGTTTAATATTTCAATTTCATATTCTTCTTCTAAGTATAAAATCCCTTTTGTTATATTTGTCTCGTTAATTTAACTGAAATACACTGAAAATTGCTCACAAATTAAGGTTTATGTGTCAATACAAATGCAGGTTTTATTGCTGGGAGCTTCCCGTGATGCACTGACTATTTCTTCTTCCATGACACTAATGTTTTGTCTTTGCTTCATCATTTATGTACTGTACTGTATCCCCAGTTTTCCAGCGAGGGCTGCGTACATTTTGATTGCATTAACGTTTTTATCCAGCCTTATGTGCAAGCTTGAGCTGCAAAATTCAAATGTAGTTACTGACAGGCCAAAGTGCAACAGGGAAGAGATTAAATGGGATCAAAGGGAGTGGCATTATAAATTCCTTCCTTCCTGAGATTCAAATCCTCCAATCAAAACGGTGCCAGCAATGCAAAGACAGATTTCTTTAAAAGATTGCACACAATAACAAAGTCAGTCGTTTATTTATTAAAGCACTGTTAATAATTTTAGTTGCTGCTATTTCAAATAAATGTTTGGTACAACAAATTTCTCCGTGTTCTGTCTCAGGCTTTATTCGGGCCCTGGTACTAGAGCTATGGTCTGTTCTTGAGTGCAGCAGTGACGACATCAGAGTGGTCCGTCCCAAACCAACTCCCATTGACCCCACAGATAGGAGTTGCATTAAGGTATTGTATGTATGTGCGTGCGTGTGTGTGTGAGAGAGAGGGAGAAGGAGAAACTTCCTGGAGCCCACAATGCCCCAATTTTTAGATATCTACATAATAGTACAGACACAGATCTCTTAGAAGTTTTGCTTTTCCATCATGTTTTTAGCTCACTGGTTACAAAGGTGTTTAAATTGATTAAAATTAAATTGATTCCAATTATTATTAACCCAGGACTCAGAATAGTGGTCCATGTGTTGCTGTGATACCAGCAGCCATGTAGAAAATTCACTTGTGAATATTCATATTTAAGAAACTGGCAATAGTGATTTTGTTAACAAGAAAGGCTTTTTGCTGATTGGTTTATGGGTGTCTGGGCAAATAAGCCTTACTTTCATAAGACTGCATTTTTAGTTATGTTTTTGGCAGAATTTCTCTCAGGAAAGCTTCAACAAGCTCCAGCGTGAGCCTGTCTGTGTGTGTCTGATGCTTGGCCTCTGACAGCAGCCAAGTCATCTCTCTCAGAGAGACTAGCCAAGTGAATACGGACAGCCAGTGATGTGTAAACTGTGTCCTGCCACAGGCGACTTTAAAGTCTGCCTTATCAGTGGGTTATACATATATGCTGAGGTCAAAGGAAAACTAAATATACACACACCAGCACTTTGGTGAATTAACTCGAGTCTTTGCTTTAATCTGTGCTAAGTACAGTAGGAGGTTTGGTAGTACATATGAAGATAAGTTCACACATGCACAGAAACATCAGAAGACACATGAAAGTATAGATATTTCTATTTAGAAAAAAAAATCCATCGTATCTTGTTTTTTTCTTTACGTTTCTTTGAAGCTGTTTAATATAATCTAAGTTGTAGCTCGTTTGTGCAAGTGTCTCTCTTTTTTCCTTTGATGCTTTTGATGATATGTTTTCCCTGTTCTACCAGACCCAGTGAAAAATGCAGGGAGCTTTCCTGTAGTTTAATATTCTTCAGGCTGCAAATAGGTTTCTGCTCAACCACTCTGCTCAGAATATATGTCTTATTCAGTTTTGAGAGTGTGGTAAACCATGTTTTATCTTTGCAATCATAAATTCTTTTTACATTTTGTTTTGCTTTGAATACTACAGATATTATTTGTCATATTATCGGTAGTGTTTGTAGTTGAATAGTGTTATATTATTATTATGTGTTAGGATTTGATCAATCCATGACGTGCACAAATGCATTCACAATGGTCTTTAAAAGCAAATACATTTTTTCTCTCTAACAGCTGCTGTATTTACTTTCCTCTTCAGTCCTTCCTGTACTTGGTCAACCTCCTCTCCTCTTCCCAGTCGGTGTGGCAACTGCTGGGCCGACAGTCTTTGGCAACAAAAGCGAATACACCCTGAGGGAGATGCCAACCTCCATACCTGTAAGTGTTTTTCTTCTTCTTCTTTTCCACACACTGCAGTTTTTTTTTGTCATCCATCTGAGGCATGTTTGCACTTTTTATTTGGCCTCCAAACACCACCCACCCATTTGTTTTACTTCAAACGCATTCAAATAAACCCTTCTCACACTGAGACTGATATACGTTCTCCACCTTACCCATTGTAAATTTCCACACAGTTTTCGTTTGCACCCTATCCGGTGCATTCTTGTTCAAAGCCTCTCATTTTACTCCACAGGATTTGATTGACAGACTGATTGCCGTGAATTCGGATGGGAAGATTCATTCTCTCTTCCACTACGAAGAGAGTCACACATTCGGCCTAAGGTGGGATTCATTATTTTTTTCATATTACTTAACATCAGTGGGGAAGTAGACGATATCAGATTATCACCTGGTGACTGCACACACACTTCAGCCTCTGGCAATAGGAGACTGGCATGGTGACGTAATCGGCCTTAAAATGCGGCCTTTAAGGCTGCAGACCCTGAATTGGGATACAGCCTCTGAATCGCTGCATCTTGTAGCTGTGTCGTCTTAAATTGGTCATGTGATTTTGACGCGCCGGCGCGTCCGGCAACCCCAGAGGTTTAACTTAATATTTAAGTGTCTCTTGGTTTTAGACTAGTTGTTTAGTCTAATTTGATGTTTTAAACCAGAAAAGGAAGAAGAGGGCTTAGAATTACAGGTAAGAACTGCTCAGTGGTATGTGATAAACTGTAAATGTAAAGCTTACAGGTCAGTCCTCATGTTTTTAAATCAGATTTTGAGTCTGTACATGGCACATTATGCTTTTGCATGTTGTGAAATGTGCTGCAAAACAAACTGAGGTAAACTAACTGGTTTACTGTGATGGATTTAAAGTGTGTGTGACTGGTGCGCAGTGGCTGTGGTGCTCACGGTCAGAGTTCAGTCACAAAGAGGGTAACAGAGATGAATTTAAAGTTAAGGTGATGGTGCTTAGATTCATTCACAGACTGAAACCTTCACACCAACTTTATCCTGTGTCTCTTAGTTTTAGACTAGTTGTTTAGTCTATTTTGATGTTTTAAACCATATCACAGGGTTTTTACTTCACCATTTACGGGGTTTTAACAAGCAAACAAAAGACAGATCGTGATGTTTGAAAATGTTTTGGAAATATTCTTTAAAGATTAGATGTAAAATACGCAGAGGATAAATTCAATTGGTTTATTAGTTTATTACATAAGTTGAAAAAAAGTTAAACAAGTAAATAAAGAAACAACGTAAAAGAAAAGTAAACAAAACAAATCGGTAAATAAAGGAAAATGGTAATAAGAAGGGGAAAAAAAAGAAAAGAGAAAACCCCAACAATCCCCTCTGAGCAAGCACTAGGCGACAGTGGGGAAGAAAAAACTGCCTTTAAACGGGCAGAAACTTCCGGCAGAACCAGGCTCACGAGGGGCAGTCAACTGCCGGGACTGGTTTGGGTGAAAAAAGATGAAGGAGAGAGGGAAGAAGTGTTAGGAGAGAAGGGGAGAGGAGAGGTGAAAATTAAGATGGAACAGAGGTGGAGGGAGACGAGGTGACGTCAGCAGTAGAAAAAAATAGAAAGAGTAGAAAAAGCAGGAGTGTCCCCTCCTCCCAGAAGAAGCGGAAACGTTTTTTCTTCTTTTCCATGAGCTTTTCCACGACCACTTTTTTCTCTAGGATGAGGGTTCTCAACTGATCGGTTGTTTCTTCAACTTCCTTCTCAAGTTTCTGGCATCTTTGCTCCATTTCTTTTAATAGATTGCACTTGTCTGTATTTTGCTGTTGTTTTTTCCTTGTGCATCTTTTCTAACTGCTCATTTCTTCTTGTGATTTCTTGAAGCTTACGCTGCAGGTCTTCATTTATTTTCTCTTGTTGCTGCTTTTGTGCAAGCATTTCAGCGTTTTCACACTTCAAGTTGTCTGAGTTCAACAACATCTCATTAATGACCTCTGAGTGTTTTTTCGCCATTTCATTGATCCTACGCTGCATCTTTGAACGTCGTTTTTCCAATACTTCTCCTTCCAGTTCAGGTGTTCTGTCCTTCATTGTATTAATTTGTTCAGTTGTAGATTTCTTCTCTCCAAGTCCTGGAGAATACGTTTTTTTTCTTTTTCCTGTTGCTCTTTCTCTTGAAGAAGCTCTTTATTTTGCACTCTGTTTCATCCAGCCTGACTGGATTTGGATTTATTGAAGAAGGACCACCAAAATCTTTGTTCTATTTGGTGTACATGTTAAGAGTTGCTGGACTAACAGTTGGTTTGATTTGCTTCAGAGAATCCTCAAAGTCTTTCATCTTAATGTTGCGCACCTCAGCAGCAGCTATAACACGGACTTGTTCTGGTGCCAACTCTCTTATTGGGCCAAGTGCAGCATCTTTGGCTAATGCTGTCAAATCGCTCCCTGAATATCCTTCAGTCACTTTTGCAAGACAGGACAGTTCGTCTTGGCTCAGTGGACTCCCGTGCGTTCCCAAAAGATTTTTCAGCAGCGTAAATCTTGTCTTCTCATCGGGTAAGGTCACATATACTCTTTTTGCAAAGCGCCTTAATATTGCTTCATCGAGCTCCTGGGGCCTGTTCGTTGCTCCCATTACAAGTACTCTGTCATCCTTTCCTGACTGCAACCCGTCAAACTCAATGAGGAACTCAGTTTTTAAACGGCGAGAGGCGTCGTGCTCCCCCTCCCTCCTTTGACAGAGCAAGCCGTCCACTTCATCGATGAAGATTACTGAGGGCTGTCTCTCTCTTGCAACTGCAAAGAGTGCTCGTACGAGCTTCTCGCCTTCTCCCACATATTTGGAGGTCAAACTAGCAGCACTGATGTTGAAGAATGTTGCATTAGACTCTGCAGCAACTGCTTTGGCGAGCATGGTCTTCCCATTTCCTGGTGGGCCAAATAAAAGCAAGCCACGTGCAGGAGCTCTCAGACCAGTAAAGAGATCAGGTCTTAAGGCAGGAAGGATGACAATTTCTTGAAGTGCTTGCTTTGCCAGATCCTGCCCTGCGATGTCATCAAATGACACAGTCGCTCCACTGTATACAATTTCATTTGTAATTAAGCTGACCAGTTTACTGTCCACATTCTTTTTCATATCCCTCTTCGGGGGCTGTTTCACAGCTGCCGGTCTTCCATTCTGAGTTTTTCCCACCCGAGCGGTTTTCTTTGCATCAGTTATTCTTAATGGAGGTCTTACAGAAGTGGAGGGTCTGATGGTGGTGGAAACACCTGCGGGTTGACTTTTAGGAACTGACTTTGCTTACTTGCAATTGTTTTGGTCGACATTTCTCTTGCGCGACTTCCCCCTGTTCACAGTCATAACACGGTAAACTAGTCATAAACGAAAACGTTTAGGCTATTTATCGCATTTAAAGGTCTTTCTTTGGGACAACGTCACAGAACACAGAAACGTCACAGGGCTTTGGAGCGTGATGTTACAGAGGTTTACAAATACTTTCAAATATAGCTCTGGTCGAACGTTTGAAGGCTGCGAACAAACTGACTAAAACTTGCTGCTCCTGACCCCTATTTATAGAAAAACTTCAAAGGCTCAAAGGCATGTGCTTGTGACATCATCACATGTCCTTGTGACATCATCACATGTCCTTGTGACATCATCACTCTTCATGAATCAGATTGTCACATGACATTTTAGAATGGGGATGTTTTTTTTTAAACCGTTTTTCAAATTTAACCCTCTGTGGTCCAGGGTATAATTGGCCGTTCTTGACTATTTTTGATTTTACCTCTATATTTCACCTTTAAAATATGTTTTTCTTGCCTTATTTGGCACCATTATTTTCAGCACAACCTCAAATATCTGAAATTTGAGTTATTGTTTTCATTTTGGTATACTATATTAGCACAGTTGATCTAAATTAATAACACAATAAATTGTGTGTGCATCTCCTGTTTTGTCATGGTTGTATGTCCCGGTTCGTGACAGGCTGCATGAGCTCATCTGGTGGGAGTGTAGTACTGTAGTATTTCAGGCATAAAAACGTGGTTTTCACAGACCTTGTCACAGGGTCTGAGTCTAAGATTCAAATTGTAAACACACAAACACTCAGGCTTGCTGCAAACCTTAGCTGATCCCCCGTGGGCTTAATTTACTGCCATTGTTTACGCACCATTGTAATTGCTTCTCTAGTTTGGCATTACACTTTAATTATGGAATGTAATTATATTTTGTCTATTTTTAGTTGTGGCATTGTGTTGTAATTAATGAAGGGCCTGCACACTCCAATATCAATTTACAATTTAAATCTCCACAGCATGTTTAACTACATTATGTTGTGCCTTTCCAGAATCCCAGATTTACTTACACATCTCCCTTTATGATACATTAGTACTACATTTGACCTAAACCTTTTCCATCCTTTTTCCAAACTCTCATTCATTTTTTACCTGATAACCAAAAACTGTGATAGTGAAAGGCTGAAATATTTCTAGGGGTATGAGATTTCTGTGTGTTTTCTGTAGGTGAGCAGCTGCGAGAAGTTTGGCTACGGGGTGATGGTGACACAGGTGGCAGCAACTGCTCCGGGAGTTGTGGCTCTGCACAGTTCAGGTACTATTGCAGTTATTTGGACACAACAAACACTTGTCAGCTGTGATGCTTAAGGCTTATATTATAAGTTGTTGTTGTTGTTTTTGTGTTGTCGGTATAAAGGAGACTTAAGGCAGCTTAGGGAGAAATGTATTTGTCAAACCGTTTTTGTTTGGGTAAGAAAGAGTAAGAAGAGGCGTTCTTTTTTGATAAATGGATTCACATAATCAGTTGTATACTGATACTAGGTTTATCCCATATGCAAAAGGCTCCAGGAAATACCGTACTCTTGTCAAAAGAGGTCAAAAAATGAAGCTAGTGAACAAATATTTTAATCCTGCATTCTTTCTATTGGCTAGAAGGGGCGACTCAACTGGTTATGGGAAAAGAAGTCTGATTACTTATCAGCCCTTCGCTTATAACAGCACCGCTGCGTTCTGAAACCTATTCTCTCCTATGACTTTACCCACGCAAGAACAGTTCCCTGCTGTGTTGAGCAGCGCTGGCTGTGGAGCACTCATGTGTTCCATGATGTGACATATGTTTGTGCCATCGATAAAAAGGCAGACTGACAGAAAGAAGGATGACCTCAAAAAGTGATATAGTCCAGACAGAGCTTACAAATGATGGGCCATTTGCTAAACCTGCAGCACACACTGCTTTCTATTAAATACTGCACGTGCAAAGTATGTATAATATGTGCTTGTCCAATAGATATGCTGTCTTAGCAGCTATTTACAATGTTACATAAGAAACAAATGTGGGATCCAACCACCATGCTACTAAAGAGACACTGTGCGTTTCCCCTCCAAAGCAAACCCTCCACTTCAGTGATGGAGTCATGCAATTATTCTACTGGGGTGAAGACAGTTTAATTACAGCATCACTGCAATAACAGTATCCATCCAAAAAAAAAAACATCAAATAAAATTTTAATTATTTCTAAATAAGAAATTCGTGATAAAACAGTTTTCCAATTAACCACTACATAACAGTAGTGTCTAGTTCTTATTTGGTAGGAAATGTCCACCAGTGCTGTAACGTTTTCAAAAATAATAGTAAAAGAAAAAAAGCATTTTGATGAAAAACTAAACCAGCGTGACCTACTGTACAAGTTTGTTTAGGCTGCTTTTGCAGCAGTGCTCTTTATAAAGTCTCCAGGGTGTGATAGTAATAAATCATCTGTGAATGAAACCTTTTACACGTTTAAAAATCACTTTGTCTGCCATAGGCAAGAAATCTGTTCCTATAAATACACCGTTTAATTATGTGTTCGCATTGCAACTGCTGCTCTGCCAGAAGTGTAGGTAGAGCAAAGTCAACCTATACATTATACATATCCTCATATTTGAACATTCAATATCAATATATTTTCCACATATTGTGAATATAACGCTGAGTCCTGCCTGACAGCACATTCCCATGAGTGTGCAGAGAGGGAGAAACACGCAAACACCGTGACGAGACAAGAGCACGGGCAGTGTGATGTTACTTCACCTCTAGATGGCACTATTGCACAACCTACAACCTTCTGCATCGTTTCACTGGAATGGATGACAAGTACAGTGCAAAAACAATAACAGGAACAAACTGAGTCCGATATGATATACATATTTATGCCAAAAAAAAATGCCCGTTTGATCTTGTGTTTCCATGTAGGAACAGGGAAAAATGTCTATATTGTGTTGTCTGGTTCACCTCGGCAGAGTTCTATGGCTTTGGCAGGAGGGTTGAGAGGAAACAGAAAGGGCCTTTACCGCCTGCACCTGGCATGTTTGTGATGAAGCAGCTGCCTCTACTCCTGCTGAGCCTCCTCCCTGTACCTCTGAACCCGAGTGAGCAGAGAGCACCGACGGTCATGCACACACACAGATACTGTACACTTCAACAGACACTGGAGATACAAATGATGGGCCATTTGCTAAACCTGCAGCACACACTGCTTTCTATGTGAAAGAACCATTCTGTGAGAAAAACTCTACTGCTCATTTGATCTATGACCTCTGAAAAACAGTTCATGATTTCCATTACTATTCAATTATAAAAAAAAAAAAAGTACATTCCCTGGGTTATACAGCACTGATATGCAAAGCTTAATTGTATATCTGTAACTCTAGAACTGCAGTATTTATAGTTTTCTTAGTTTAATATTTCAATTTCATATTCTTCTTCTAAGTATAAAATCCCTTTTGTTATATTTGTCTCATTAATTTAACTGAAATACACTGAAAATTGCTCACAAATTAAGGTTTATGTGTCAATACAAATGCAGGTTTTATTGCTGGGAGCTTCCCGTGATGCACTGACTATTTCTTCTTCCATGACACTAATGTTTTGTCTTTGCTTCATCATTTATGTACTGTACTGTATCCCCAGTTTTCCAGCGAGGGCTGCGTACATTTTGATTGCATTAACGTTTTTATCCAGCCTTTATGTGCAAGCTTGAGCTGCAAAATTCAAATGTAGTTACTGACAGGCCAAAGTGCAACAGGGAAGAGATTAAATGGGATCAAAGGGAGTGGCATTATAAAATTCCTTCCTTCCTGAGATTCAAATCCTCCAATCAAAACGGTGCCAGCAATGCAAAGACAGATTTCTTTAAAAGATTGGACACAATAACAAAGTCAGTCGTTTATTTATTAAAGCACTGTTAATAATTTTAGTTGCTGCTATTTCAAATAAATGTTTGGTACAACAAATTTCTCCGTGTTCTGTCTCAGGCTTTATTCGGGCCCTGGTACTAGAGCTATGGTCTGTTCTTGAGTGCAGCAGTGACGACATCAGAGTGGTCCGTCCCAAACCAACTCCCATTGACCCCACAGATAGGAGTTGCATTAAGGTATTGTATGTATGTGCGTGCGTGTGTGTGTGAGAGAGAGGGAGAAGGAGAAACTTCCTGGAGCCCACAATGCCCCAATTTTTAGATATCTACATAATAGTACAGACACAGATCTCTTAGAAGTTTTGCTTTTCCATCATGTTTTTAGCTCACTGGTTACAAAGGTGTTTAAATTGATTAAAATTAAATTGATTCCAATTATTATTAACCCAGGACTCAGAATAGTGGTCCATGTGTTGCTGTGATACCAGCAGCCATGTAGAAAATTCACTTGTGAATATTCATATTTAAGAAACTGGCAATAGTGATTTTGTTAACAAGAAAGGCTTTTTGCTGATTGGTTTATGGGTGTCTGGGCAAATAAGCCTTACTTTCATAAGACTGCATTTTTAGTTATGTTTTTGGCAGAATTTCTCTCAGGAAAGCTTCAACAAGCTCCAGCGTGAGCCTGTCTGTGTGTGTCTGATGCTTGGCCTCTGACAGCAGCCAAGTCATCTCTCTCAGAGAGACTAGCCAAGTGAATACGGACAGCCAGTGATGTGTAAACTGTGTCCTGCCACAGGCGACTTTAAAGTCTGCCTTATCAGTGGGTTATACATATATGCTGAGGTCAAAGGAAAACTAAAATATACACACACCAGCACTTTGGTGAATTAACTCGAGTCTTTGCTTTAATCTGTGCTAAGTACAGTAGGAGGTTTGGTAGTACATATGAAGATAAGTTCACACATGCACAGAAACATCAGAAGACACATGAAAGTATAGATATTTCTATTTTAGAAAAAAAAATCCATCGTATCTTGTTTTTTTCTTTACGTTTCTTTGAAGCTGTTTAATATAATCTAAGTTGTAGCTCGTTTGTGCAAGTGTCTCTCTTTTTTTCCTTTGATGCTTTTGATGATATGTTTTCCCTGTTCTACCAGACCCAGTGAAAAATGCAGGGAGCTTTCCTGTAGTTTAATATTCTTCAGGCTGCAATAGGTTTCTGCTCAACCACTCTGCTCAGAATATATGTCTTATTCAGTTTTGAGAGTGTGGTAAACCATGTTTTATCTTTGCAATCATA
>NC_140570.1:282003-319984 GCF_057381845.1 Rhamphochromis longiceps | reverse complement strand
TTCTGTTGTTGTGTAGCTCTTGGGGCTATGCTAGCATTCATGTCTTATTGTTCTGGCCCGCTGTCCTACATCAAAGCTGGGAAATAGCATGGTGAACTGTAGAAGATGTTTTGGCCACATCTTCAAGCATGACTTGTGCTTCTGACCGTCTCTTCTTGTTGATCTTTAATGACATGCCTGGAATCATCATGGTGTATTCGCTGACTGGGAGAGTGCTCTGGATGATACGTTGTCACAGCAAACAATATAAGTAAAAAAACATGCATTTATGTATGTATACTCACAGTTGGAGCTTAAAAGTTAACCCAGTGCTGAAGTGCCGAAAACCTCAGCTCCTCTTGATGCCCCTTAAGGTTGGCTAGAAAAAAATGAATAAAAGCAACAATTAGATATTTTTTATATAACAGAAAACAAGAAGAAAAACCGAGAAGGACTTCTAAATGTACAGATTTAGCTTTCATTAGTTCCAGCACAAAGAAAACACGTCCTTCCAGGTGCTCTATGCTCCAGCTGTTAGCTGTAATTGACTTTATAAATCAGGACATCGCGGCGACTGTGCATCTGCCTATTTATATTTCCTGCTGCCCAGCAGCCAGCAGTATATTATTGTGAGCTTTAATTCATACTCCTACTACCCACAGGTGTGGCTGTGTGGAGGCAGTATGGAGGTGCTGCCTTGCTCCAGAGTGGCTCATATTGCACGAATGAAGAAACCTTACCACAGTAACATAGCTTTCCACACACGCCTTAATGCCCTGCGTGTGGCAGAGGTCTGGATGGATGAGTACAAGTCCAATGTCTACCTGGCCTGGAACATCCCCATGGAGGTGAGAACGGCATTTTTCTGCACCAAGACCTCTCTTAGAGAGGATGCTGTCAGTCATGCTTGTCTGTTTGTGACTATCAGATGTCCATGTTCAGAGCCAAACAGTTTTTCTTTTGGTTCCACAATTTATGTAGAGACTTTAGGCATAATAACTTCCTTTGCTCTTGCAGAACCACGGTATTGATTACGGAGACATATCACAGAGGGTTGCACTGAGGAAGAGTCTGCAATGTAAGAGCTTTCACTGGTACCTAGACAACGTTTACCCAGAGATGAGGAGGTACAACGATACGCTGTTCTACGGTGAGGTGAGCCATGAAGGACAAAGACACAGGAAAAAGTAAGTTTGTAGATGTAAGATCTGATGTACAAATTAAACCACTGAAATTAAATAAATGATACTTACACAAAGTCCTAAGAAACTTGTATCTCCTCCACAGACCAAAATATAACAAGAAAGCAGGGACTCAGACAGCATGTACATCCACATCTTCTCAGCTGTTAATAGAAAATAAATGAGATTTAGAACTTTGTCTGATCCACACTGACACATCCTTGTTTTTAGCCTTTATACATTTTTAATCGGTAATTATTTTGGGGAATATTCATATTTTATGAATTAAGTCTGACTCTTTTTTTTTGTGTATTTAAGGTCCGCAATTCTAAAGCAAGCCACCTGTGTATGGATCAGGGTGTGAAGGAGAACCACACAGCCACCCTGCACCCATGCCATGGGTGGGGTCCTCAGGTACAACACTCTTCCTCACCACCATACTAAAGAGTATACTCCATCTTTTTCCAGTTGCTTTGCTTTCTCATGAAAACATACAGTGAGCTTCTCCGGTGATGTGATTTGCAGCTGTGTCTCAATCACAGGCTCAGCTGAAATCCTCCAAGGAGCGAGTTCTGCTGTCAGAATAAAATTGTGTCTTGCACTTTTTGTGTTGAAGCCCTGAGTCAGCCAGTGTCAGCTCTTCATCCCTTCAGCCCTAAGGGCCTCTCTTTTTAGCTCACAGTGGTAAACAGGTGCTTTAGGCAGAAAGTCAAGGCTTCAGTGGTAAAATGCTAAAGGAGCTAAAATTTCAATTCAATTCTGGAAAAATGAGTGCCGCTGATAGGTTTGTAGCTTGAACCCATCCGCTGGAACGTTAAAGGCAATATAATTACACTGCAAAGCAAGACACGAAGTAGGCAAGCTTCATGTTACTCGTGCACGGGAGAGAACCGGACAATCGCCGTTCCTTCGCTTGGCCCCAGTTGCTCTCGTCCGTCCTCCCGTACCACTGTCCTTTTATTGAGGTTACATGAATATGCATAAGTTCGTTAACATATGACGTCTACATACACACAAAGAGTAATAAATTCAAATTCAAATTTTATTTGTCACATACACAGTCATACACAGTACGATATGTAGTGAAATGCTTGGACAACTGCTCGTGACCTAAAGAAAACAAAAAAGGAAAGGCTATGAATAAGGTAGGAAATAAATATGAAAAATTAAAAAGGGGTAAATTTAACTAGGAAGGAATAAAATATAAATTAAGGTTAAAAATGAAATAACTGTACAACACAAATTAGAATGAAGGGTAAATTTAACTGGGAAGAATAAGATAAAATATATAAATTAAAGTTGAAAATAAAATAACTGTACAACAAAATACACCAATACACAGTATAGAACTATATAAGAATGTATGAAGAAATCTAAATATAAATAAATATATACACAATAACAGCAGCTGTACAAGTATTAACCGGAAATGAAGAATATAGTGACCAGTGTTGTGCAAAAACAAAGTCCAGAAAGTCCAGTGTGTGTGTAAGAACTGTATGTGTGGGTCAGTACTGTGTGGTGGTGTGATTGAGAGACCGTATCGCCTGCGGGAAGAAGCTCCTCCTCAGTCTCTCTGTGTTGGTCTTCAGGGAGCGGAATCGCTTTCCTGACCTCAACAGAGAGAACAGTCTGTTGTTGGGATGGCTGAGGTCCTTCACGATCTTCCTGGCCTTGGTCCAGCACCGCCTGCTGTAGATTGAGTGCAGGTCAGGGAGCTCGGAGCGGATGGTGCGCTCAGCTGACCGCACAACCCTCTGTAGAGCTCGTCTGTCCTGCATGGTGCTGTTCCCGAACCAGGTTAAGATGTTTCCCGCCAGGATGCTCTCTATGGTGCACGAGTAAAAGTTCCTGAGCACTTTGGAGGGCAGTTGGAAGTCTCTCAAGCGTCTGAGGTGGTAGAGACGCTGACGGGCCTTTTTCACCACGGTGTTGATGTGACAGGACCATGACAGTTCCTGCGTGATGTGAACTCCGAGGTATTTGAAGCTGTCCACTCTCTCCACTGGGCACTCGTTGATGACGGGGGTCTGGTAGTTCCTCTCCTGCTTAGTGCTGAAGTCCACTATCAGCTCCTTTGTCTTACTGACGTTTAGAAGGAGGTTGTTCCTCTGGCACCAGTTCTCCAGATTCCTAATCTCCTTCAGGTAGGCCGTCTCGTTGTTATCAGAGATCAGGCCCACCACGACGGTGTCGTCAGCAAACTTGATGATGGTGGTGGAGCTGGTAGTGGCCACACAGTCATATGTGTACAAAGAGTACAGCAGGGGGCTCAGAACACACCCCTGGGGGGCTCCAGTGCTGAGAGTGGTGGAGGCTGAGACATGTCCGCCCATCCTTACTGCGTGCGTGTGTGTGTGTGTGTGTGTGTGTGTGTGTGTGTGTGTGTGTGTGTGTGTGTGTGTGTGTGTGTGTGTGTGTGGACTGCTGATCAAAGGGTCAAACATCCTTGGTCAGGAAGAGGGTAGCCTCCCCCTCACCCTAGATGGTTCATCCTAGATAACACGGTGAGGAAGTCCTGCAGTTCATCTAAACAAAGACTAGACTAGAACAGACGCAACTACGTTAATCCTACCATAAAACAATAAAACACGGTATGACCTCTCATGCTCCCAAAGTGCTGTCTAATACACACACAGTTTGCAGACTATCAAGGATCAAAACCTCTACCAATCTACAATTAATTACAAAACTCTAAGCATATATAAGTAAATATTTCTAAGCATAAATGACAATCAACAATACAAATCGAACAGCCGCATCACACTTTCTTCACAAGACATGCTTCAGTTGCATTTTTTAAAGTTATCCTTTTGATGGAACAAAAAGTCTTCAGTTTTTATTAGACCACCAGTTTTTCACACTTGCACTTCCACGGAGATAAAAGCGACCCCATGGTGTCTTAGCGTGGGTTCTCTCCAGGTAGTCCGGCTTCCTCCCACAGTCCGATGACATGCACGTTAGGTTAAATGGTGACTGGCTGTAGGTGTGTATGCAAAACAGATAAAGCACATAAGTGCATAAAATAAAGTGCGATATGAATATCTGTGAAAAGATGAATGTAACTTGTAGTGGTCAAAGATACTAGAAAAACATTTTAATAAATACTCTGTTCTTAAGAAGAAGCAGTGACATCTAGGGACCACAAGTGGGATTTTTTAAGATTTTGAGTCCAAACGCTGTTAAATCACCTAACTTTTGTATGATGTACTGCAAACAGGATGCAGTTACTCTGCAAAAAGACCCAAACTGGGCTGACTGGGTGGTTGATGGAAAGCTTTATCTTTATATCTTTTGCAAGGCATTGCAACCACTATTCATGCTTTGTTAGGAACAGAATGCGATATAAACAATTTCCCAATCAGTCTTTATCGTCAGCACACTCAAAGCCTCAGAGCTAGATGCAACCAAAGGAACTGTTTTATCTGCACTGCTAAAGTGGAAATTACTATTAATCTGAACGAAAAAGCTGAAGTGAAAGACACAAAGGTTAGAAAACAGAGCGGGAAGAATCTGACTCACTTCTGCTTTTTCTTTCTGTCAAGTTGAGAAAACTGCAGAATTTGGTGTATATAAAATGTTAGGGCTATATGTGGGTTAGAACTCTGCTGAAACAACACTGTGATTAGCAGTGATGTACAGGAAAATCTTTGTGTTTAGCACTCAGTGAAGAACAAAGACATGTTTTGCCTCTCAGCAGTATTGGGAACAACACCATCCTCTTGTTCAAAGCAGCAAAAAAAAAACCCAACAGCTTGCATAATCAAGGAAAATTCCTGCCAGGTTACCTTCAACTTGTACATCATCACATACTTATTTCATCGTTAGCTAATAAAGAGAAGAGTATTCACTCAGCCAGTTCAGTAACTTTCCGTTTACTGTATGTGTGACGTATCTGTTTTCCTCTTAGTTAGGACGCTACACTAAAGAAGGTCAGCTGTTTCTGGGACCCCTAGGCAGCACTGGTGAGGACACTCGTTGTGTGGTGTACGATCAGATGAGCAACTTTCCTCAGCTCCTCAATTGTGAAAAGGTGACCAACGTGAAACAGAAGACATGGCATTTCTCTCAGGTCAGAAGTGTAAAGAAATCTCTTTTTCAATGATATAACTGAGTGTTTATAAGAGAAACTAAAATTTACTGGCATAGAGTTGAGAGGAAAAGTATCTATATGTCAGATTTTAAAAGGGACCTATTGAGCTCATGTCTGGGTCCATTCTTTTTTCTCTTGGACTCTAATATGAGAGTAGCTTTGCATGAATCTTCATTTCTCTCATACTCAGCATTGCTGCAGCCCCGTAGTTCATGCTTTATCTGACAGAACCGCCTTTATATTCCGAATACCTCCGTTGAAGCCACCTTTCTTTGTGTTAAAACCCTCACAAACAGAAGGTTTTAACACCGGGGCCAGTAGGACTTCACAGATAGATCTGTCTGTTTGTGATGACTATATTAGGATATCATCTCTGCTATTACTGAAATCAAAGCAGTCTGGTTAACGGGGATTATTTGCACATAAATTGAGACTTTGGCTATGATTAATATGAACAATAACTGTTGTAAAATTATATTTATGCTAGAAAATAAGGGGTCCTCTTAAGACAACTAAACCCAGACTGCTTAAAGGGTAACAAGCGACTCAATATACCTTTTACTTTGGCATTGATTCTCTTTTTCTTTTAATGTGAAAAACCTTTTGTAAGTCAATTTTCTGTTGGTCTTTTAGTTCTGTTTGGGTAACCTTTAAAAACTAAAGAGTTACAGCCTGTAGCACGGGAAGAGGAGAGCTTGAACAGTGATGCTGCAGACCTTCTGCCACATCGATTCTTTGTCACACAGCAGGACAAGCAGTGAAGAGTCCTGCAGACGTAGAAGTCTTAGGGAAATAGGGAGACCTTACTTATTTTATATAGATGTAAGGTAAAAAGTTAGTGCCATTTGTTTAAGAAAGAGGTTGCAACAGTTCACATAAGGCCCGGTCTGGTTACATACTGTTCTGTCACCATCACGCATTGTTCACAGACCATCTGTGAAATCTGTTAAAACCAAAGTATTGTATCTCCTTCTGCCTTGCAGAACGAATCGATCATAAATCGGGCTACTGGACGCTGTCTGGAGGTGGTGCCGGCTAATGTTTACTCCGGCCACCTGCTGGTCCTGCAGCCCTGCTCGGGGCAGAGGTGGACCATCAAGAACACTATGAAGCAGTGATCGCCTGGCCAGTTTCATTGGGACCAATTACAAAGGCTATTTCCAAGAGCTGTCACCTGACGTTACCTTGGCCAGTGGACAATCAATGATGCGGGGGCTCCTTAGCTTTTGAAATAAGACTCAAAAATAGATGGCTTTAAGGAGACGAGTGATGAGGTGGTTTGGAAACAATTGATGTTTTTTTGTTTTTGTTAGTTTTTTTTTAAAAACATGGACATTCAACGTGGTGAAAGTTTAGCATGAGGACCATTTCTCTATATGAATTTTACAAACTTTCAATGTGATGTTGCCATAATTCCTGTGTGCCACTTCTTTACAGTGTTTAAGTTTTAGTAGACATTTAATCGACCAAAAGCGTGTTCTTTCTTATGTGAAGGGGAAAAAAAGTTTCCATCTTCCATCAGTCTTTCTGCAATATTTCATTCATTTTGTGCCACGGACCGGCCCTAAATAACTAAAATGTGTTCATAACACACGGGAAAAGACACAGGGGAACTGAGGTAACGATAAAAACAATAAATATGAACGATAAAACGAAGAAAAAAACCCCCGGTAAACCATAAATTGCACACCTGAACCTCAACACTCGTGGCCCGGTACCAAACGACTCACGGACCGGTACCAGTGCATGGCTCGGGGGTTGGGGACCGCTGGTCTATGGTACTTAGAAATTAAGGAATGGCTACTCGTGACAGGAGAAAATTTTACACAGTTTAGCAAAAATGCCTGAAAAGTGATTCTTATGTTTTTCAGAAAATTCAAATCCTTGTAAATATTTATAATTTGAAGAAAAATATGCTAAAAATATTACTTGGTGTACTTTTTTTTTCAAATCACCCCAACAAGGACTCTGGGCTAAATCTCACTTCTATGTTTTATGGATTCTGACTTTTATTGCTATTTTTCCACCAAGCATTCTGTAGCATCAGATGCAATATATCTCGTAGCATGAAGTACTGTAAGCAGTTGGGTACAAAGTTTCTTTGCGCTAAGTTAATTTATTTGGTTAACTGCTGTGTGCCATAACTACTGAAAACCTAGTCAAACATAGGAAGCACTTTTTTGGACAAAGGGTTGGAACATGAACGAGAGAGGAGGATTGAATCAGGAATGCACAAAAGTACCAATAGTGGAAATGCAGGAGGCCTTAAAGGCTGAAATTATTAACGTACTGAGATGTATATGATGTCATATATTAAATTGCATAAGTGTGATCAGCTGGATTTTTGCTCCCAAGATTGTCTTCCAATAAACAACTGGTTTCCTGGGTTGTGCTTTGTTACTGTGTTTTAGGATACATCTGCAGTCTTTAAATTTGTCATACTTTAATTAGTATGCTTATTTTTTTCAGTTTAATTTTATTTTCAAGCTTGTTTGTAATTTTTTGCTGCTAAACTCATGCTTTATTTTGCTTTTCTGGACTATAAATAAGGTAGAGACAGCAAAGATGAGCTACCATGCTGGCCTGCTCTCCTTTTAACTGCTCCATCCATTTTCATGGTTGTGGTCAAAATATTTTCGGCATGCTGTGAGATTAGTCCTCAAAATCATCCCCCAAAATAGACTACTTCAAAAGAGATTTCACCCTCAGCTTCCAGCTGCATGGCATCTGCTGTAACTTACACCAACTCGACTTAAGAGTACTTTCATCACATTTTTTATAAAAGCGCTTCTACACAATATTACCCAGCCACAAATAAAGCAGCCAGGTGGCCGAACATTAAAGGGACTGTTCTATAAATGACAAGTTATGGGTTCAATCCTGAAGCAACCATATGTCCTGTAAATAGTGTCCTTGAATCAGACACTGACCTCCTACTGCTTACTCTCGCTAAACTGCTCTGGATGAAGCATCAGCTTAAATGCTTAAGATGTAAATAAAACAGGAGGAGACTGCTGGGAGCACAAGGGCCTGTTTCTAGCAGAGAGGGGGAGAGAGGAGTGAGGCGGCTCTGAGGGACAGAGCCTGCATGCTAACATAACACTGAATGCTGATCAGACTCTTAACGAAGAGACTGCTCATCGTTCTCTGGCGTGAAATAGGATTACCATATGTTGGTTAAAGTCCTGCTAAATGTAAGCCAGCAGTAAATGCTAACAAGGACAAACTGATCAAATAAACTCACTGCGTTACTTAGATAAGGTTGTATTTATGGGGATGGAAATTTGTATAATTTGTAGATTTTAGCATGTAAAAAAATGGAGCTATTTTTAAAGGATGACAAAAAATCTAGAAAATGAATGTAATTCATTGACATTATTGTATCATAGTTTGCATTGTTCTGACCAGCAGTGTCCTGCAGCT
Source organism: Rhamphochromis longiceps (assembly GCF_057381845.1). Lineage (NCBI taxonomy): Eukaryota > Metazoa > Chordata > Actinopteri > Cichliformes > Cichlidae > Rhamphochromis > Rhamphochromis longiceps. Next base: position 311,308 of record NC_140570.1, on the reverse strand, counting down.
CCCTGTGAGCACTTAATGAAAGAGGTTATGGTTTAATGTCAGAGCAGAGAACTCACAGTTGTCAAATATGATTTTGCTCTAATATGCACCATGTGGCGCTGTATGTTTTCTGTGATTGGAGGGTAGTGTCACTGCAGCTGTCACCCCAGCCTGCTCTCTGCTCTGCCTCGGGAAAAAAGCAGCAGAGATACAGATGTAATTACTTGACAGAACAGCAACACTGTATGAAAATGTGACAATTTCATAAAACCCACTGCAGCAAGGGTAACAGATGATACAACACACAATACTGTGCACAACTCTTTAGGCACAGATGTTGGCAGCGAAGCATGGTGAAGCATCCCGCTGTTTTAGTTTTTGTTGTTTTGGGGGTTTTTTTGCAGAGAGCATGTCAAAACTAGAGACTAGAACTACAATTAGATCTTTTATCATGCAAAATAATCAGATCGCTTAAGTTCATTCTGTAGCGTGACAATGACCCCAAACAGAGCCAGAGTAATAGCTTCAGAACATGTACTGAATGTGCTTTATTAAAGGGTTTTTATCAGACTGTGATTTACGTTTACTTCACCTTATGTGTTCATTGTTGAGTAAAAGCTATTGATACCAATTATTTTTATACTATATCCTCACTTCACAGTGAGAATCAAAATCTGTTTCTTCTTTCTTTTGTACTAAACATGTTCTCACACTCTGGAGCCATTTTGGTAACATCTCCAGGCACTTATTTGTCCAATTATTTTTAAGCTATATCTATATTAACTTTAATTTCAGTGATCATAAAAGTTATATACTAGAATAAAAACAGTTTTAAAGTTTTAGAATAGAATAGGATAAACCTTTAATACTGCACAGATGAGAAATTTGGGTGTTACCCAGCTCTTATGGCAAGGGGAATATAAAATATAAAATTGAAAAATTTATAAATTATAAAATTTGCTGACTTTGCACCAAAATGGCTCCAGAGTGTGAGAACATGTTTAGTACAAAAGAAAGAAGAAACAGATTTTGGTTCTCACTGTGAAGTGAGGATATAGTATAAAAATAATTGGTATCAATAGCTTTTACTTTTACTTTTACTGTTAGCGCCGGTGTCCTTCTATTATAGTGATACTAAACAAGGCAGGAAATTATATTTTTATTCTACAAAATGAAATGAATGTATCTACTCTGCAGAAGTGTTTGTGAATTTCAACAGATCGATTAGCTTGCTGCATTATATGTATGAACTGCATTTTTATCAGTTGCAGTTTCACCATCTCAGTGCCTAATGCTTCCCTCTTGTGGTGTCATGGTGGTTAGAAATAAATATGATATGTTATATGAAGTATATAATAAAAGCAAAGGCTTCACGTAAAGAGGGATTGGGACAGCTTTTAAGCAGGGTGACCTGCAGTATCCCACTGATTAACAGCCTCAACTGACACGTTCATGATGACTTTTGCTTTGTTCCCATTCCTCAGATCGATTTTCCCTTTATAAGGTTTGCTAAACCAGATGCTATATTTATGCTAAAAGTGGCCATAAAGAGTAAGGTCAGAAGGAGGAAAGGTAATACAGCAATGAAGAATAAAGGCAAAGTCAAAGACCGATTCCAGCTTTAAAAGCTATCTATGTATTTTTTTGTACATAGATTTATATGAAAAAGATGATCTGATTTCTAGCAGCAAAGGGCACATGCAAAAAAGCATTGGCAGGATAAATTCAGTTAAAGCAGTTAAATCAGTGCAAAGGTACAGAAAAATACTTATATTAGTTTGGAAATCAACAAGCAAAGAAATCCAGATAGATGTGATTTTTCCCATTCAATAGTACTTTTAATGTTCATAATTAAAAATGCTTTTGATTAATTTTGTCAGTAGGAGTAAAAGTTTGATGATTTTTTTCTCAGTTTTACTGCTCCATTAATAATAAGTGTTTAATAATTAATAATAAGTGAATCCAAGTTTTACCCCAATGTTTCCACCATTCCTCTCACCTAACCCTCATTTCCTCTTCAGGCCTTGCCTTTCAACCACACACACCCTCTACAGCAAATTAACAATATCTGAAAGTCATGTCCTTAAGAAATAAGAGGGGAAAATCGAGTTAAGACCCAACACAGGACCTGAAAGGTGCATCTAGCCCTTCAGCTGATTCATCTACCGTTTGCTGAACCCTTGTCAGAAATTGTTAGAAGAAGAAGAAGCTATTCTTAAGGATGGGAAACTCTTGATTGATGGAATCTTGAATATAGAAAAGTAACAATGGATTTTAATCCACAATGTAATGCCATTGGGAAAGCATGTGATTGGCAAATGCATCATTTTTCAGGATAGCAATGATCCCCAAAATACTGTCAGTACAGTAAAAGCATACCTGGATAGAAAAACATACAATAGAACAGCATCAGTCATGGCTTGGCCTCCCCAGAGCCCAGACCTCAATATTACTGAAGCAGTGTGGGATCATTGTGACACGAGAACGGAACAAAAGGCGGACAACACCCAAAGACGTGCTCTGAATATCCTTCAAGAAGCCTGGAAAACTGTTCCTGTGGAAATGACAAGAAAACTAGAACTGAAGAATAACAGTTACAATGCCAAATATTGACTTTCAAGCTTGTTATATTGTTATAAACTCTATTTTACGTATATTTCCATTTATGTTTGCACATGTTCAATAAAATCATTGCTCCTGAGGCAACGAGGAATGGCTAAAGATTTCTGCCACTACTCCATAACAAACATCAACTAAAAGTGTTTGATAAATGCATTCTATTTGCTTTTTTAAAAATCACAAAGTGAGAGATTTTTTTTCAATTTAAGTGAGCATTATGTTAATGTTTTAAATGTCATGGCATAGGATCAGATCGCTTCAAAGTAAATTATATTTTGAAATGTACAATCCCTTAAACACTGTGTCCTGATCTTGAACTAATAACTACTGAGATCTCAAGTCTACTGCATAATAAGACAAACAGCACCATTTAGAAAATTTCTTTTTATTGCAAGTATTCTTAATGCTTTGATGTTTTGTACAGATTTTCATATTTACAGTGATAATTAGTATTCGTCTAATAAATAATACAACTGAAAGTCATTCTCTAGCCTACATGTTTAAATATTGCACGTGCAAAGTATGTATAATATGTGCTTGTCCAATAGATATGCTGTCTTAGCAGCTATTTACAATGTTACATAAGAAACAAATGTGGGATCCAACCACCATGCTACTAAAGAGACACTGTGCGTTTCCCCTCCAAAACAAACCCTCCACTTCAGTGATGGAGTCATGCAATTATTCTACTGGGGTGAAGACAGTTTAATTACAGCATCACTGCAATAACAGTATCCATCCAAAAAAAAAAAAAAACATCAAATAAAATTTTAATTATTTCTAAATAAGAAATTCGTGATAAAACAGTTTTCCAATTAACCACTACATAACAGTAGTGTCTAGTTCTTATTTGGTAGGAAATGTCCACCAGTGCTGTAACGTTTTCAAAAATAATAGTAAAAGAAAAAAAGCATTTTGATGAAAAACTAAACCAGCGTGACCTACTGTACAAGTTTGTTTAGGCTGCTTTTGCAGCAGTGCTCTTTATAAAGTCTCCAGGGTGTGATAGTAATAAATCATCTGTGAATGAAACCTTTTACACGTTTAAAATCACTTTGTCTGCCATAGGCAAGAAATCTGTTCCTATAAATACACCGTTTAATTATGTGTTCGCATTGCAACTGCTGCTCTGCCAGAAGTGTAGGTAGAGCAAAGTCAACCTATACATTATACATATCCTCATATTTGAACATTCAATATCAATATATTTTCCACATATTGTGAATATAACGCTGAGTGTGCAGAGAGGGAGAAACACGCAAACACCGTGACGAGACAAGAGCACGGGCAGTGTGATGTTACTTCACCTCTAGATGGCACTATTGCACAACCTACAACCTTCTGCATCGTTTCACTGGAATGGATGACAAGTACAGTGCAAAAACAATAACAGGAACAAACTGAGTCCGATATGATATACATATTTATGCCAAAAAAAAATGCCCGTTTGATCTTGTGTTTCCATGTAGGAACAGGGAAAAATGTCTATATTGTGTTGTCTGGTTCACCTCGGCAGAGTTCTATGGCTTTGGCAGGAGGGTTGAGAGGAAACAGAAAGGGCCTTTACCGCCTGCACCTGGCATGTTTGTGATGAAGCAGCTGCCTCTACTCCTGCTGAGCCTCCTCCCTGTACCTCTGAACCCGAGTGAGCAGAGAGCACCGACGGTCATGCACACACACAGATACTGTACACTTCAACAGACACTGGAGATACAAATGATGGGCCATTTGCTAAACCTGCAGCACACACTGCTTTCTATGTGAAAGAACCATTCTGTGAGAAAAACTCTACTGCTCATTTGATCTATGACCTCTGAAAAACAGTTCATGATTTCCATTACTATTCAATTATAAAAAAAAAAAAAGTACATTCCCTGGGTTATACAGCACTGATATGCAAAGCTTAATTGTATATCTGTAACTCTAGAACTGCAGTATTTATAGTTTTCTTAGTTTAATATTTCAATTTCATATTCTTCTTCTAAGTATAAAATCCCTTTTGTTATATTTGTCTCGTTAATTTAACTGAAATACACTGAAAATTGCTCACAAATTAAGGTTTATGTGTCAATACAAATGCAGGTTTTATTGCTGGGAGCTTCCCGTGATGCACTGACTATTTCTTCTTCCATGACACTAATGTTTTGTCTTTGCTTCATCATTTATGTACTGTACTGTATCCCCAGTTTTCCAGCGAGGGCTGCGTACATTTTGATTGCATTAACGTTTTTATCCAGCCTTTATGTGCAAGCTTGAGCTGCAAAATTCAAATGTAGTTACTGACAGGCCAAAGTGCAACAGGGAAGAGATTAAATGGGATCAAAGGGAGTGGCATTATAAATTCCTTCCTTCCTGAGATTCAAATCCTCCAATCAAAACGGTGCCAGCAATGCAAAGACAGATTTCTTTAAAGGATTGCACACAATAACAAAGTCAGTCGTTTATTTATTAAAGCACTGTTAATAATTTTAGTTGCTGCTATTTCAAATAAATGTTTGGTACAACAAATTTCTCCGTGTTCTGTCTCAGGCTTTATTCGGGCCCTGGTACTAGAGCTATGGTCTGTTCTTGAGTGCAGCAGTGACGACATCAGAGTGGTCCGTCCCAAACCAACTCCCATTGACCCCACAGATAGGAGTTGCATTAAGGTATTGTATGTATGTGCGTGCGTGTGTGTGTGAGAGAGAGAGGGAGAAGGAGAAACTTCCTGGAGCCCACAATGCCCCAATTTTTAGATATCTACATAATAGTACAGACACAGATCTCTTAGAAGTTTTGCTTTTCCATCATGTTTTTAGCTCACTGGTTACAAAGGTGTTTAAATTGATTAAAATTAAATTGATTCCAATTATTATTAACCCAGGACTCAGAATAGTGGTCCATGTGTTGCTGTGATACCAGCAGCCATGTAGAAAATTCACTTGTGAATATTCATATTTAAGAAACTGGCAATAGTGATTTTGTTAACAAGAAAGGCTTTTTGCTGATTGGTTTATGGGTGTCTGGGCAAATAAGCCTTACTTTCATAAGACTGCATTTTTAGTTATGTTTTTGGCAGAATTTCTCTCAGGAAAGCTTCAACAAGCTCCAGCGTGAGCCTGTCTGTGTGTGTCTGATGCTTGGCCTCTGACAGCAGCCAAGTCATCTCTCTCAGAGAGACTAGCCAAGTGAATACGGACAGCCAGTGATGTGTAAACTGTGTCCTGCCACAGGCGACTTTAAAGTCTGCCTTATCAGTGGGTTATACATATATGCTGAGGTCAAAGGAAAACTAAATATACACACACCAGCACTTTGGTGAATTAACTCGAGTCTTTGCTTTAATCTGTGCTAAGTACAGTAGGAGGTTTGGTAGTACATATGAAGATAAGTTCACACATGCACAGAAACATCAGAAGACACATGAAAGTATAGATATTTCTATTTTAGAAAAAAAAATCCATCGTATCTTGTTTTTTTCTTTACGTTTCTTTGAAGCTGTTTAATATAATCTAAGTTGTAGCTCGTTTGTGCAAGTGTCTCTCTTTTTTTCCTTTGATGCTTTTGATGATATATTTTCCCTGTTCTACCAGACCCAGTGAAAAATGCAGGGAGCTTTCCTGTAGTTTAATATTCTTCAGGCTGCAATAGGTTTCTGCTCAACCACTCTGCTCAGAATATATGTCTTATTCAGTTTTGAGAGTGTGGTAAACCATGTTTTATCTTTGCAATCATAAATTCTTTTTACATTTTGTTTTGCTTTGAATACTACAGATATTATTTGTCATATTATCGGTAGTGTTTGTAGTTGAATAGTGTTATATTATTATTATGTGTTAGGATTTGATCAATCCATGACGTGCACAAATGCATTCACAATGGTCTTTAAAAGCAAATACATTTTTTCTCTCTAACAGCTGCTGTATTTACTTTCCTCTTCAGTCCTTCCTGTACTTGGTCAACCTCCTCTCCTCTTCCCAGTCGGTGTGGCAACTGCTGGGCCGACAGTCTTTGGCCAACAAAAGCGAATACACCCTGAGGGAGATGCCAACCTCCATACCTGTAAGTGTTTTTCTTCTTCTTCTTTTCCACACACTGCAGTTTTTTTTTGTCATCCATCTGAGGGCATGTTTGCACTTTTTATTTGGCCTCCAAACACCACCCACCCATTTGTTTTACTTCAAACGCATTCAAATAAACCCTCTCACACTGAGACTGATATACGTTCTCCACCTTACCCATTGTAAATTTCCACACAGTTTTCGTTTTGCACCCTATCCGGTGCATTCTTGTTCAAAGCCTCTCATTTTACTCCACAGGATTTGATTGACAGACTGATTGCCGTGAATTCGGATGGGAAGATTCATTCTCTCTTCCACTACGAAGAGAGTCACACATTCGGCCTAAGGTGGGATTCATTATTTTTTTCATATTACTTAACATCAGTGGGGAAGTAGACGATATCAGATTATCACCTGGTGACTGCACACACACTTCAGCCTCTGGCAATAGGAGACTGGCATGGTGACGTAATCGGCCTTAAAATGCGGCCTTTAAGGCTGCAGACCCTGAATTGGGATACAGCCTCTGAATCGCTGCATCTTGTAGCTGTGTCGTCTTAAATTGGTCATGTGATTTTGACGCGCCGGCGCGTCCGGCAACCCCAGAGGTTTAACTTAATATTTAAGTGTCTCTTGGTTTTAGACTAGTTGTTTAGTCTAATTTGATGTTTTAAACCAGAAAAGGAAGAAGAGGGCTTAGAATTACAGGTAAGAACTGCTCAGTGGTATGTGATAAACTGTAAATGTAAAGCTTACAGGTCAGTCCTCATGTTTTTAAATCAGATTTTGAGTCTGTACATGGCACATTATGCTTTTGCATGTTGTGAAATGTGCTGCAAAACAAACTGAGGTAAACTAACTGGTTTACTGTGATGGATTTAAAGTGTGTGTGACTGGTGCGCAGTGGCTGTGGTGCTCACGGTCAGAGTTCAGTCACAAAGAGGGTAACAGAGATGAATTTAAAGTTAAGGTGATGGTGCTTAGATTCATTCACAGACTGAAACCTTCACACCAACTTTATCCTGTGTCTCTTAGTTTTAGACTAGTTGTTTAGTCTATTTTGATGTTTTAAACCATATCACAGGGTTTTTACTTCACCATTTACGGGGTTTTAACAAGCAAACAAAAGACAGATCGTGATGTTTGAAAATGTTTTGGAAATATTCTTTAAAGATTAGATGTAAAATACGCAGAGGACAAATTCAATTGGTTTATTAGTTTATTACATAAGTTGAAAAAAAGTTAAACAAGTAAATAAAGAAACAACGTAAAAGAAAAGTAAACAAAACAAATCGGTAAATAAAGGAAAATGGTAATAAGAAGGGGAAAAAAAAGAAAAGAGAAAACCCCAACAATCCCCTCTGAGCAAGCACTAGGCGACAGTGGGGAAGAAAAACTGCCTTTAAACGGGCAGAAACTTCCGGCAGAACCAGGCTCACGAGGGGCAGTCAACTGCCGGGACTGGTTGGGGTGAAAAAAGATGAAGGAGAGAGGGAAGAAGTGTTAGGAGAGAAGGGGAGAGGAGAGGTGAAAATTAAGATGGAACAGAGGTGGAGGGAGACGAGGTGACGTCAGCAGTAGAAAAAATAGAAAGAGTAGAAAAAGCAGGAGTGTCCCTCCTCCAGAAGAAGCGGAAACGTTTTTTCTTCTTTTCCATGAGCTTTTCCACGACCACTTTTTTCTCTAGGATGAGGGTTCTCAACTGATCGGTTGTTTCTTCAACTTCCTTCTCAAGTTTCTGGCATCTTTGCTCCATTTCTTTTAATAGATTGCACTTGTCTGTATTTTGCTGTTGTTTTTCCTTGTGCATCTTTTCTAACTGCTCATTTCTTCTTGTGATTTCTTGAAGCTTACGCTGCAGGTCTTCATTTATTTTCTCTTGTTGCTGCTTTTGTGCAAGCATTTCAGCGTTTTCACACTTCAAGTTGTCTGAGTTCAACAACATCTCATTAATGACCTCTGAGTGTTTTTTCGCCATTTCATTGATCCTACGCTGCATCTTTGAACGTCGTTTTTCCAATACTTCTCCTTCCAGTTCAGGTGTTCTGTCCTTCATTGTATTAATTTGTTCAGTTGTAGATTTCTTCTCTCCAAGTCCTGGAGAATACGTTTTTTTTCTTTTTCCTGTTGCTCTTTCTCTTGAAGAAGCTCTTTATTTTTGCACTCTGTTTCATCCAGCCTGACTGGATTTGGATTTATTGAAGAAGGACCACCAAAATCTTTGTTCTATTTGGTGTACATGTTAAGAGTTGCTGGACTAACAGTTGGTTTGATTTGCTTCAGAGAATCCTCAAAGTCTTTCATCTTAATGTTGCGCACCTCAGCAGCAGCTATAACACGGACTTGTTCTGGTGCCAACTCTCTTATTGGGCCAAGTGCAGCATCTTTGGCTAATGCTGTCAAATCGCTCCCTGAATATCCTTCAGTCACTTTTGCAAGACAGGACAGTTCGTCTTGGCTCAGTGGACTCCCGTGCGTTCCCAAAAGATTTTTCAGCAGCGTAAATCTTGTCTTCTCATCGGGTAAGGTCACATATACTCTTTTTGCAAAGCGCCTTAATATTGCTTCATCGAGCTCCTGGGGCCTGTTCGTTGCTCCCATTACAAGTACTCTGTCATCCTTTCCTGACTGCAACCCGTCAAACTCAATGAGGAACTCAGTTTTTAAACGGCGAGAGGCGTCGTGCTCCCCCTCCCTCCTTTGACAGAGCAAGCCGTCCACTTCATCGATGAAGATTACTGAGGGCTGTCTCTCTCTTGCAACTGCAAAGAGTGCTCGTACGAGCTTCTCGCCTTCTCCCACATATTTGGAGGTCAAACTAGCAGCACTGATGTTGAAGAATGTTGCATTAGACTCTGCAGCAACTGCTTTGGCGAGCATGGTCTTCCCATTTCCTGGTGGGCCAAATAAAAGCAAGCCACGTGCAGGAGCTCTCAGACCAGTAAAGAGATCAGGTCTTAAGGCAGGAAGGATGACAATTTCTTGAAGTGCTTGCTTTGCCAGATCCTGCCCTGCGATGTCATCAAATGACACAGTCGCTCCACTGTATACAATTTCATTTGTAATTAAGCTGACCAGTTTACTGTCCACATTCTTTTTCATATCCCTCTTCGGGGGCTGTTTCACAGCTGCCGGTCTTCCATTCTGAGTTTTTCCCACCCGAGCGGTTTTCTTTGCATCAGTTATTCTTAATGGAGGTCTTACAGAAGTGGAGGGTCTGATGGTGGTGGAAACACCTGCGGGTTGACTTTTAGGAACTGACTTTGGCTTACTTGCAATTGTTTTGGTCGACATTTCTCTTGCGCGACTTCCCCCCTGTTCACAGTCATAACACGGTAAACTAGTCATAAACGAAAACGTTTAGGCTATTTATCGCATTTAAAGGTCTTTCTTTGGGACAACGTCACAGAACACAGAAACGTCACAGGGCTTTGGAGCGTGATGTTACAGAGGTTTACAAATACTTTCAAATATAGCTCTGGTCGAACGTTTGAAGGCTGCGAACAAACTGACTAAAACTTGCTGCTCCTGACCCCTATTTATAGAAAAACTTCAAAGGCTCAAAGGCATGTGCTTGTGACATCATCACATGTCCTTGTGACATCATCACATGTCCTTGTGACATCATCACTCTTCATGAATCAGATTGTCACATGACATTTTAGAATGGGGATGTTTTTTTTTAAACCGTTTTCAAATTTAACCCTCTGTGGTCCAGGGTATAATTGGCCGTTCTTGACTATTTTTGATTTTACCTCTATATTTCACCTTTAAAATATGTTTTTCTTGCCTTATTTGGCACCATTATTTTCAGCACAACCTCAAATATCTGAAATTTGAGTTATTGTTTTCATTTTGGTATACTATATTAGCACAGTTGATCTAAATTAATAACACAATAAATTGTGTGTGCATCTCCTGTTTTGTCATGGTTGTATGTCCCGGTTCGTGACAGGCTGCATGAGCTCATCTGGTGGGAGTGTAGTACTGTAGTATTTCAGGCATAAAAACGTGGTTTTCACAGACCTTGTCACAGGGTCTGAGTCTAAGATTCAAATTGTAAACACACAAACACTCAGGCTTGCTGCAAACCTTAGCTGATCCCCCGTGGGCTTAATTTACTGCCATTGTTTACGCACCATTGTAATTGCTTCTCTAGTTTGGCATTACACTTTAATTATGGAATGTAATTATATTTTGTCTATTTTTAGTTGTGGCATTGTGTTGTAATTAATGAAGGGCCTGCACACTCCAATATCAATTTACAATTTAAATTCTCCACAGCATGTTTAACTACATTATGTTGTGCCTTTCCAGAATCCCAGATTTACTTACACATCTCCCTTTATGATACATTAGTACTACATTTGACCTAAACCTTTTCCATCCTTTTTCCAAACTCTCATTCATTTTTTACCTGATAACCAAAAACTGTGATAGTGAAAGGCTGAAATATTTCTAGGGGTATGAGATTTCTGTGTGTTTTCTGTAGGTGAGCAGCTGCGAGAAGTTTGGCTACGGGGTGATGGTGACACAGGTGGCAGCAACTGCTCCGGGAGTTGTGGCTCTGCACAGTTCAGGTACTATTGCAGTTATTTGGACACAACAAACACTTGTCAGCTGTGATGCTTAAGGCTTATATTATAAGTTGTTGTTGTTGTTTTTGTGTTGTCGGTATAAAGGAGACTTAAGGCAGCTTAGGGAGAAATGTATTTGTCAAACCGTTTTTGTTTGGGTAAGAAAGAGTAAGAAGAGGCGTTCTTTTTTGATAAATGGATTCACATATCAGTTGTATACTGATACTAGGTTTATCCATATGCAAAAGGCTCCAGGAAATACCGTACTCTTGTCAAAAGAGGTCAAAAAATGAAGCTAGTGAACAAATATTTTAATCCTGCATTCTTTCTATTGGCTAGAAGGGGCGACTCAACTGGTTATGGGAAAAGAAGTCTGATTACTTATCAGCCCTTCGCTTATAACAGCACCGCTGCGTTCTGAAACCTATTCTCTCCTATGACTTTACCCACGCAAGAACAGTTCCCTGCTGTGTTGAGCAGCGCTGGCTGTGGAGCACTCATGTGTTCCATGATGTGACATATGTTTGTGCCATCGATAAAAAGGCAGTCTGACAGAAAGAAGGATGACCTCAAAAAGTGATATAGTCCAGACAGAGCTTACAAATGATGGGCCATTTGCTAAACCTGCAGCACACACTGCTTTCTATTAAATACTGCACGTGCAAAGTATGTATAATATGTGCTTGTCCAATAGATATGCTGTCTTAGCAGCTATTTACAATGTTACATAAGAAACAAATGTGGGATCCAACCACCATGCTACTAAAGAGACACTGTGCGTTTCCCCTCCAAAGCAAACCCTCCACTTCAGTGATGGAGTCATGCAATTATTCTACTGGGGTGAAGACAGTTTAATTACAGCATCACTGCAATAACAGTATCCATCCAAAAAAAAAAAAAACATCAAATAAAATTTTAATTATTTCTAAATAAGAAATTCGTGATAAAACAGTTTTCCAATTAACCACTACATAACAGTAGTGTCTAGTTCTTATTTGGTAGGAAATGTCCACCAGTGCTGTAACGTTTTCAAAAATAATAGTAAAAGAAAAAAAGCATTTTGATGAAAAACTAAACCAGCGTGACCTACTGTACAAGTTTGTTTAGGCTGCTTTTGCAGCAGTGCTCTTTATAAAGTCTCCAGGGTGTGATAGTAATAAATCATCTGTGAATGAAACCTTTTACACGTTTAAAATCACTTTGTCTGCCATAGGCAAGAAATCTGTTCCTATAAATACACCGTTTAATTATGTGTTCGCATTGCAACTGCTGCTCTGCCAGAAGTGTAGGTAGAGCAAAGTCAACCTATACATTATACATATCCTCATATTTGAACATTCAATATCAATATATTTTCCACATATTGTGAATATAACGCTGAGTCCTGCCTGACAGCACATTCCCATGAGTGTGCAGAGAGGGAGAAACACGCAAACACCGTGACGAGACAAGAGCACGGGCAGTGTGATGTTACTTCACCTCTAGATGGCACTATTGCACAACCTACAACCTTCTGCATCGTTTCACTGGAATGGATGACAAGTACAGTGCAAAAACAATAACAGGAACAAACTGAGTCCGATATGATATACATATTTATGCCAAAAAAAAATGCCCGTTTGATCTTGTGTTTCCATGTAGGAACAGGGAAAAATGTCTATATTGTGTTGTCTGGTTCACCTCGGCAGAGTTCTATGGCTTTGGCAGGAGGGTTGAGAGGAAACAGAAAGGGCCTTTACCGCCTGCACCTGGCATGTTTGTGATGAAGCAGCTGCCTCTACTCCTGCTGAGCCTCCTCCCTGTACCTCTGAACCCGAGTGAGCAGAGAGCACCGACGGTCATGCACACACACAGATACTGTACACTTCAACAGACACTGGAGATACAAATGATGGGCCATTTGCTAAACCTGCAGCACACACTGCTTTCTATGTGAAAGAACCATTCTGTGAGAAAAACTCTACTGCTCATTTGATCTATGACCTCTGAAAAACAGTTCATGATTTCCATTACTATTCAATTATAAAAAAAAAAAAAGTACATTCCCTGGGTTATACAGCACTGATATGCAAAGCTTAATTGTATATCTGTAACTCTAGAACTGCAGTATTTATAGTTTTCTTAGTTTAATATTTCAATTTCATATTCTTCTTCTAAGTATAAAATCCCTTTTGTTATATTTGTCTCGTTAATTTAACTGAAATACACTGAAAATTGCTCACAAATTAAGGTTTATGTGTCAATACAAATGCAGGTTTTATTGCTGGGAGCTTCCCGTGATGCACTGACTATTTCTTCTTCCATGACACTAATGTTTTGTCTTTGCTTCATCATTTATGTACTGTACTGTATCCCCAGTTTTCCAGCGAGGGCTGCGTACATTTTGATTGCATTAACGTTTTTATCCAGCCTTTATGTGCAAGCTTGAGCTGCAAAATTCAAATGTAGTTACTGACAGGCCAAAGTGCAACAGGGAAGAGATTAAATGGGATCAAAGGGAGTGGCATTATAAATTCCTTCCTTCCTGAGATTCAAATCCTCCAATCAAAACGGTGCCAGCAATGCAAAGACAGATTTCTTTAAAAGATTGGACACAATAACAAAGTCAGTCGTTTATTTATTAAAGCACTGTTAATAATTTTAGTTGCTGCTATTTCAAATAAATGTTTGGTACAACAAATTTCTCCGTGTTCTGTCTCAGGCTTTATTCGGGCCCTGGTACTAGAGCTATGGTCTGTTCTTGAGTGCAGCAGTGACGACATCAGAGTGGTCCGTCCCAAACCAACTCCCATTGACCCCACAGATAGGAGTTGCATTAAGGTATTGTATGTATGTGCGTGCGTGTGTGTGTGTGAGAGAGGGAGAAGGAGAAACTTCCTGGAGCCCACAGTGCCCCAATTTTTAGATATCTACATAATAGTACAGACACAGATCTCTTAGAAGTTTTGCTTTTCCATCATGTTTTTAGCTCACTGGTTACAAAGGTGTTTAAATTGATTAAAATTAAATTGATTCCAATTATTATTAACCCAGGACTCAGAATAGTGGTCCATGTGTTGCTGTGATACCAGCAGCCATGTAGAAAATTCACTTGTGAATATTCATATTTAAGAAACTGGCAATAGTGATTTTGTTAACAAGAAAGGCTTTTTGCTGATTGGTTTATGGGTGTCTGGGCAAATAAGCCTTACTTTCATAAGACTGCATTTTTAGTTATGTTTTTGGCAGAATTTCTCTCAGGAAAGCTTCAACAAGCTCCAGCGTGAGCCTGTCTGTGTGTGTCTGATGCTTGGCCTCTGACAGCAGCCAAGTCATCTCTCTCAGAGAGACTAGCCAAGTGAATACGGACAGCCAGTGATGTGTAAACTGTGTCCTGCCACAGGCGACTTTAAAGTCTGCCTTATCAGTGGGTTATACATATATGCTGAGGTCAAAGGAAAACTAAATATACACACACCAGCACTTTGGTGAATTAACTCGAGTCTTTGCTTTAATCTGTGCTAAGTACAGTAGGAGGTTTGGTAGTACATATGAAGATAAGTTCACACATGCACAGAAACATCAGAAGACACATGAAAGTATAGATATTTCTATTTTAGAAAAAAAAATCCATCGTATCTTGTTTTTTTCTTTACGTTTCTTTGAAGCTGTTTAATATAATCTAAGTTGTAGCTCGTTTGTGCAAGTGTCTCTCTTTTTTTCCTTTGATGCTTTTGATGATATGTTTTCCCTGTTCTACCAGACCCAGTGAAAAATGCAGGGAGCTTTCCTGTAGTTTAATATTCTTCAGGCTGCAATAGGTTTCTGCTCAACCACTCTGCTCAGAATATATGTCTTATTCAGTTTTGAGAGTGTGGTAAACCATGTTTTACCTTTGCAATCATAAATTCTTTTTACATTTTGTTTTGCTTTGAATACTACAGATATTATTTGTCATATTATCGGTAGTGTTTGTAGTTGAATAGTGTTATATTATTATTATGTGTTAGGATTTGATCAATCCATGACGTGCACAAATGCATTCACAATGGTCTTTAAAAGCAAATACATTTTTTCTCTCTAACAGCTGCTGTATTTACTTTCCTCTTCAGTCCTTCCTGTACTTGGTCAACCTCCTCTCCTCTTCCCAGTCGGTGTGGCAACTGCTGGGCCGACAGTCTTTGGCCAACAAAAGCGAATACACCCTGAGGGAGATGCCAACCTCCATACCTGTAAGTGTTTTTCTTCTTCTTCTTTTCCACACACTGCAGTTTTTTTTTGTCATCCATCTGAGGGCATGTTTGCACTTTTTATTTGGCCTCCAAACACCACCCACCCATTTGTTTTACTTCAAACGCATTCAAATAAACCCTCTCACACTGAGACTGATATACGTTCTCCACCTTACCCATTGTAAATTTCCACACAGTTTTCGTTTTGCACCCTATCCGGTGCATTCTTGTTCAAAGCCTCTCATTTTACTCCACAGGATTTGATTGACAGACTGATTGCCGTGAATTCGGATGGGAAGATTCATTCTCTCTTCCACTACGAAGAGAGTCACACATTCGGCCTAAGGTGGGATTCATTATTTTTTTCATATTACTTAACATCAGTGGGGAAGTAGACGATATCAGATTATCACCTGGTGACTGCACACACACTTCAGCCTCTGGCAATAGGAGACTGGCATGGTGACGTAATCGGCCTTAAAATGCGGCCTTTAAGGCTGCAGACCCTGAATTGGGATACAGCCTCTGAATCGCTGCATCTTGTAGCTGTGTCGTCTTAAATTGGTCATGTGATTTTGACGCGCCGGCGCGTCCGGCAACCCCAGAGGTTTAACTTAATATTTAAGTGTCTCTTGGTTTTAGACTAGTTGTTTAGTCTAATTTGATGTTTTAAACCAGAAAAGGAAGAAGAGGGCTTAGAATTACAGGTAAGAACCTCAGTGGTATGTGATAAACTGTAAATGTAAAGCTTACAGGTCAGTCCTCATGTTTTTAAATCAGATTTTGAGTCTGTACATGGCACATTATGCTTTTGCATGTTGTGAAATGTGCTGCAAAACAAACTGAGGTAAACTAACTGGTTTACTGTGATGGATTTAAAGTGTGTGTGACTGGTGCGCAGTGGCTGTGGTGCTCACGGTCAGAGTTCAGTCACAAAGAGGGTAACAGAGATGAATTTAAAGTTAAGGTGATGGTGCTTAGATTCATTCACAGACTGAAACCTTCACACCAACTTTATCCTGTGTCTCTTAGTTTTAGACTAGTTGTTTAGTCTATTTTGATGTTTTAAACCATATCACAGGGTTTTTACTCCACCATTTACGGGGTTTTAACAAGCAAACAAAAGACAGATCGTGATGTTTGAAAATGTTTTGGAAATATTCTTTAAAGATTAGATGTAAAATACGCAGAGGATAAATTCAATTGGTTTATTAGTTTATTACATAAGTTGAAAAAAAGTTAAACAAGTAAATAAAGAAACAACATAAAAGAAAAGTAAACAAAACAAATCGGTAAATAAAGGAAAATGGTAATAAGAAGGGAAAAAAAAAGAAAAGAGAAAACCCCAACAATCCCCTCTGAGCAAGCACTAGGCGACAGTGGGGAAGAAAAACTGCCTTTAAACGGGCAGAAACTTCCGGCAGAACCAGGCTCACGAGGGGCAGTCAACTGCCGGGACTGGTTGGGGTGAAAAAAGATGAAGGAGAGAGGGAAGAAGTGTTAGGAGAGAAGGGGAGAGGAGAGGTGAAAATTAAGATGGAACAGAGGTGGAGGGAGACGAGGTGACGTCAGCAGTAGAAAAAATAGAAAAAGTAGAAAAAGCAGGAGTGTCCCTCCTCCAGAAGAAGCGGAAACGTTTTTTCTTCTTTTCCATGAGCTTTTCCACGACCACTTTTTTCTCTAGGATGAGGGTTCTCAACTGATCGGTTGTTTCTTCAACTTCCTTCTCAAGTTTCTGGCATCTTTGCTCCATTTCTTTTAATAGATTGCACTTGTCTGTATTTTGCTGTTGTTTTTCCTTGTGCATCTTTTCTAACTGCTCATTTCTTCTTGTGATTTCTTGAAGCTTACGCTGCAGGTCTTCATTTATTTTCTCTTGTTGCTGCTTTTGTGCAAGCATTTCAGCGTTTTCACACTTCAAGTTGTCTGAGTTCAACAACATCTCATTAATGACCTCTGAGTGTTTTTTCGCCATTTCATTGATCCTACGCTGCATCTTTGAACGTCGTTTTTCCAATACTTCTCCTTCCAGTTCAGGTGTTCTGTCCTTCATTGTATTAATTTGTTCAGTTGTAGATTTCTTCTCTCCAAGTCCTGGAGAATACGTTTTTTTTCTTTTTCCTGTTGCTCTTTCTCTTGAAGAAGCTCTTTATTTTTGCACTCTGTTTCATCCAGCCTGACTGGATTTGGATTTATTGAAGAAGGACCACCAAAATCTTTGTTCTATTTGGTGTACATGTTAAGAGTTGCTGGACTAACAGTTGGTTTGATTTGCTTCAGAGAATCCTCAAAGTCTTTCATCTTAATGTTGCGCACCTCAGCAGCAGCTATAACACGGACTTGTTCTGGTGCCAACTCTCTTATTGGGCCAAGTGCAGCATCTTTGGCTAATGCTGTCAAATCGCTCCCTGAATATCCTTCAGTCACTTTTGCAAGACAGGACAGTTCGTCTTGGCTCAGTGGACTCCCGTGCGTTCCCAAAAGATTTTTCAGCAGCGTAAATCTTGTCTTCTCATCGGGTAAGGTCACATATACTCTTTTTGCAAAGCGCCTTAATATTGCTTCATCGAGCTCCTGGGGCCTGTTCGTTGCTCCCATTACAAGTACTCTGTCATCCTTTCCTGACTGCAACCCGTCAAACTCAATGAGGAACTCAGTTTTTAAACGGCGAGAGGCGTCGTGCTCCCCCTCCCTCCTTTGACAGAGCAAGCCGTCCACTTCATCGATGAAGATTACTGAGGGCTGTCTCTCTCTTGCAACTGCAAAGAGTGCTCGTACGAGCTTCTCGCCTTCTCCCACATATTTGGAGGTCAAACTAGCAGCACTGATGTTGAAGAATGTTGCATTAGACTCTGCAGCAACTGCTTTGGCGAGCATGGTCTTCCCATTTCCTGGTGGGCCAAATAAAAGCAAGCCACGTGCAGGAGCTCTCAGACCAGTAAAGAGATCAGGTCTTAAGGCAGGAAGGATGACAATTTCTTGAAGTGCTTGCTTTGCCAGATCCTGCCCTGCGATGTCATCAAATGACACAGTCGCTCCACTGTATACAATTTCATTTGTAATTAAGCTGACCAGTTTACTGTCCACATTCTTTTTCATATCCCTCTTCGGGGGCTGTTTCACAGCTGCCGGTCTTCCATTCTGAGTTTTTCCCACCCGAGCGGTTTTCTTTGCATCAGTTATTCTTAATGGAGGTCTTACAGAAGTGGAGGGTCTGATGGTGGTGGAAACACCTGCGGGTTGACTTTTAGGAACTGACTTTGGCTTACTTGCAATTGTTTTGGTCGACATTTCTCTTGCGCGACTTCCCCCCTGTTCACAGTCATAACACGGTAAACTAGTCATAAACGAAAACGTTTAGGCTATTTATCGCATTTAAAGGTCTTTCTTTGGGACAACGTCACAGAACACAGAAACGTCACAGGGCTTTGGAGCGTGATGTTACAGAGGTTTACAAATACTTTCAAATATAGCTCTGGTCGAACGTTTGAAGGCTGCGAACAAACTGACTAAAACTTGCTGCTCCTGACCCCTATTTATAGAAAAACTTCAAAGGCTCAAAGGCATGTGCTTGTGACATCATCACATGTCCTTGTGACATCATCACATGTCCTTGTGACATCATCACTCTTCATGAATCAGATTGTCACATGACATTTTAGAATGGGGATGTTTTTTTTTAAACCGTTTTCAAATTTAACCCTCTGTGGTCCAGGGTATAATTGGCCGTTCTTGACTATTTTTGATTTTACCTCTATATTTCACCTTTAAAATATGTTTTTCTTGCCTTATTTGGCACCATTATTTTCAGCACAACCTCAAATATCTGAAATTTGAGTTATTGTTTTCATTTTGGTATACTATATTAGCACAGTTGATCTAAATTAATAACACAATAAATTGTGTGTGCATCTCCTGTTTTGTCATGGTTGTATGTCCCGGTTCGTGACAGGCTGCATGAGCTCATCTGGTGGGAGTGTAGTACTGTAGTATTTCAGGCATAAAAACGTGGTTTTCACAGACCTTGTCACAGGGTCTGAGTCTAAGATTCAAATTGTAAACACACAAACACTCAGGCTTGCTGCAAACCTTAGCTGATCCCCCGTGGGCTTAATTTACTGCCATTGTTTACGCACCATTGTAATTGCTTCTCTAGTTTGGCATTACACTTTAATTATGGAATGTAATTATATTTTGTCTATTTTTAGTTGTGGCATTGTGTTGTAATTAATGAAGGGCCTGCACACTCCAATATCAATTTACAATTTAAATTCTCCACAGCATGTTTAACTACATTATGTTGTGCCTTTCCAGAATCCCAGATTTACTTACACATCTCCCTTTATGATACATTAGTACTACATTTGACCTAAACCTTTTCCATCCTTTTTCCAAACTCTCATTCATTTTTTACCTGATAACCAAAAACTGTGATAGTGAAAGGCTGAAATATTTCTAGGGGTATGAGATTTCTGTGTGTTTTCTGTAGGTGAGCAGCTGCGAGAAGTTTGGCTACGGGGTGATGGTGACACAGGTGGCAGCAACTGCTCCGGGAGTTGTGGCTCTGCACAGTTCAGGTACTATTGCAGTTATTTGGACACAACAAACACTTGTCAGCTGTGATGCTTAAGGCTTATATTATAAGTTGTTGTTGTTGTTTTTGTGTTGTCGGTATAAAGGAGACTTAAGGCAGCTTAGGGAGAAATGTATTTGTCAAACCGTTTTTGTTTGGGTAAGAAAGAGTAAGAAGAGGCGTTCTTTTTTGATAAATGGATTCACATATCAGTTGTATACTGATACTAGGTTTATCCATATGCAAAAGGCTCCAGGAAATACCGTACTCTTGTCAAAAGAGGTCAAAAAATGAAGCTAGTGAACAAATATTTTAATCCTGCATTCTTTCTATTGGCTAGAAGGGGCGACTCAACTGGTTATGGGAAAAGAAGTCTGATTACTTATCAGCCCTTCGCTTATAACAGCACCGCTGCGTTCTGAAACCTATTCTCTCCTATGACTTTACCCACGCAAGAACAGTTCCCTGCTGTGTTGAGCAGCGCTGGCTGTGGAGCACTCATGTGTTCCATGATGTGACATATGTTTGTGCCATCGATAAAAAGGCAGACTGACAGAAAGAAGGATGACCTCAAAAAGTGATATAGTCCAGACAGAGCTTACAAATGATGGGCCATTTGCTAAACCTGCAGCACACACTGCTTTCTATGTGAAAGAACCATTCTGTGAGAAAAACTCTACTGCTCATTTGATCTATGACCTCTGAAAAACAGTTCATGATTTCCATTACTATTCAATTATATAAAAAAAGTACATTCCCTGGGTTATACAGCACTGATATGCAAAGCTTAATTGTATATCTGTAACTCTAGAACTGCAGTATTTATAGTTTTCTTAGTTTAATATTTCAATTTCATATTCTTCTTCTAAGTATAAAATCCCTTTTGTTATATTTGTCTCGTTAATTTAACTGAAATACACTGAAAATTGCTCACAAATTAAGGTTTATGTGTCAATACAAATGCAGGTTTTATTGCTGGGAGCTTCCCGTGATGCACTGACTATTTCTTCTTCCATGACACTAATGTTTTGTCTTTGCTTCATCATTTATGTACTGTACTGTATCCCCAGTTTTCCAGCGAGGGCTGCGTACATTTTGATTGCATTAACGTTTTTATCCAGCCTTTATGTGCAAGCTTGAGCTGCAAAATTCAAATGTAGTTACTGACAGGCCAAAGTGCAACAGGGAAGAGATTAAATGGGATCAAAGGGAGTGGCATTATAAATTCCTTCCTTCCTGAGATTCAAATCCTCCAATCAAAACGGTGCCAGCAATGCAAAGACAGATTTCTTTAAAAGATTGCACACAATAACAAAGTCAGTCGTTTATTTATTAAAGCACTGTTAATAATTTTAGTTGCTGCTATTTCAAATAAATGTTTGGTACAACAAATTTCTCCGTGTTCTGTCTCAGGCTTTATTCGGGCCCTGGTACTAGAGCTATGGTCTGTTCTTGAGTGCAGCAGTGACGACATCAGAGTGGTCCGTCCCAAACCAACTCCCATTGACCCCACAGATAGGAGTTGCATTAAGGTATTGTATGTATGTGCGTGCGTGTGTGTGTGAGAGAGAGGGAGAAGGAGAAACTTCCTGGAGCCCACAATGCCCCAATTTTTAGATATCTACATAATAGTACAGACACAGATCTCTTAGAAGTTTTGCTTTTCCATCATGTTTTTAGCTCACTGGTTACAAAGGTGTTTAAATTGATTAAAATTAAATTGATTCCAATTATTATTAACCCAGGACTCAGAATAGTGGTCCATGTGTTGCTGTGATACCAGCAGCCATGTAGAAAATTCACTTGTGAATATTCATATTTAAGAAACTGGCAATAGTGATTTTGTTAACAAGAAAGGCTTTTTGCTGATTGGTTTATGGGTGTCTGGGCAAATAAGCCTTACTTTCATAAGACTGCATTTTTAGTTATGTTTTTGGCAGAATTTCTCTCAGGAAAGCTTCAACAAGCTCCAGCGTGAGCCTGTCTGTGTGTGTCTGATGCTTGGCCTCTGACAGCAGCCAAGTCATCTCTCTCAGAGAGACTAGCCAAGTGAATACGGACAGCCAGTGATGTGTAAACTGTGTCCTGCCACAGGCGACTTTAAAGTCTGCCTTATCAGTGGGTTATACATATATGCTGAGGTCAAAGGAAAACTAAATATACACACACCAGCACTTTGGTGAATTAACTCGAGTCTTTGCTTTAATCTGTGCTAAGTACAGTAGGAGGTTTGGTAGTACATATGAAGATAAGTTCACACATGCACAGAAACATCAGAAGACACATGAAAGTATAGATATTTCTATTTTAGAAAAAAAAATCCATCGTATCTTGTTTTTTTCTTTACGTTTCTTTGAAGCTGTTTAATATAATCTAAGTTGTAGCTCGTTTGTGCAAGTGTCTCTCTTTTTTTCCTTTGATGCTTTTGATGATATGTTTTCCCTGTTCTACCAGACCCAGTGAAAAATGCAGGGAGCTTTCCTGTAGTTTAATATTCTTCAGGCTGCAATAGGTTTCTGCTCAACCACTCTGCTCAGAATATATGTCTTATTCAGTTTTGAGAGTGTGGTAAACCATGTTTTATCTTTGCAATCATAAATTCTTTTTACATTTTGTTTTGCTTTGAATACTACAGATATTATTTGTCATATTATCGGTAGTGTTTGTAGTTGAATAGTGTTATATTATTATTATGTGTTAGGATTTGATCAATCCATGACGTGCACAAATGCATTCACAATGGTCTTTAAAAGCAAATACATTTTTTCTCTCTAACAGCTGCTGTATTTACTTTCCTCTTCAGTCCTTCCTGTACTTGGTCAACCTCCTCTCCTCTTCCCAGTCGGTGTGGCAACTGCTGGGCCGACAGTCTTTGGCCAACAAAAGCGAATACACCCTGAGGGAGATGCCAACCTCCATACCTGTAAGTGTTTTTCTTCTTCTTCTTTTCCACACACTGCAGTTTTTTTTTGTCATCCATCTGAGGGCATGTTTGCACTTTTTATTTGGCCTCCAAACACCACCCACCCATTTGTTTTACTTCAAACGCATTCAAATAAACCCTCTCACACTGAGACTGATATACGTTCTCCACCTTACCCATTGTAAATTTCCACACAGTTTTCGTTTTGCACCCTATCCGGTGCATTCTTGTTCAAAGCCTCTCATTTTACTCCACAGGATTTGATTGACAGACTGATTGCCGTGAATTCGGATGGGAAGATTCATTCTCTCTTCCACTACGAAGAGAGTCACACATTCGGCCTAAGGTGGGATTCATTATTTTTTTCATATTACTTAACATCAGTGGGGAAGTAGACGATATCAGATTATCACCTGGTGACTGCACACACACTTCAGCCTCTGGCAATAGGAGACTGGCATGGTGACGTAATCGGCCTTAAAATGCGGCCTTTAAGGCTGCAGACCCTGAATTGGGATACAGCCTCTGAATCGCTGCATCTTGTAGCTGTGTCGTCTTAAATTGGTCATGTGATTTTGACGCGCCGGCGCGTCCGGCAACCCCAGAGGTTTAACTTAATATTTAAGTGTCTCTTGGTTTTAGACTAGTTGTTTAGTCTAATTTGATGTTTTAAACCAGAAAAGGAAGAAGAGGGCTTAGAATTACAGGTAAGAACTGCTCAGTGGTATGTGATAAACTGTAAATGTAAAGCTTACAGGTCAGTCCTCATGTTTTTAAATCAGATTTTGAGTCTGTACATGGCACATTATGCTTTTGCATGTTGTGAAATGTGCTGCAAAACAAACTGAGGTAAACTAACTGGTTTACTGTGATGGATTTAAAGTGTGTGTGACTGGTGCGCAGTGGCTGTGGTGCTCACGGTCAGAGTTCAGTCACAAAGAGGGTAACAGAGATGAATTTAAAGTTAAGGTGATGGTGCTTAGATTCATTCACAGACTGAAACCTTCACACCAACTTTATCCTGTGTCTCTTAGTTTTAGACTAGTTGTTTAGTCTATTTTGATGTTTTAAACCATATCACAGGGTTTTTACTTCACCATTTACGGGGTTTTAACAAGCAAACAAAAGACAGATCGTGATGTTTGAAAATGTTTTGGAAATATTCTTTAAAGATTAGATGTAAAATACGCAGAGGATAAATTCAATTGGTTTATTAGTTTATTACATAAGTTGAAAAAAAGTTAAACAAGTAAATAAAGAAACAACGTAAAAGAAAAGTAAACAAAACAAATCGGTAAATAAAGGAAAATGGTAATAAGAAGGGGAAAAAAAAGAAAAGAGAAAACCCCAACAATCCCCTCTGAGCAAGCACTAGGCGACAGTGGGGAAGAAAAACTGCCTTTAAACGGGCAGAAACTTCCGGCAGAACCAGGCTCACGAGGGGCAGTCAACTGCCGGGACTGGTTGGGGTGAAAAAAGATGAAGGAGAGAGGGAAGAAGTGTTAGGAGAGAAGGGGAGAGGAGAGGTGAAAATTAAGATGGAACAGAGGTGGAGGGAGACGAGGTGACGTCAGCAGTAGAAAAAATAGAAAGAGTAGAAAAAGCAGGAGTGTCCCTCCTCCAGAAGAAGCGGAAACGTTTTTTCTTCTTTTCCATGAGCTTTTCCACGACCACTTTTTTCTCTAGGATGAGGGTTCTCAACTGATCGGTTGTTTCTTCAACTTCCTTCTCAAGTTTCTGGCATCTTTGCTCCATTTCTTTTAATAGATTGCACTTGTCTGTATTTTGCTGTTGTTTTTCCTTGTGCATCTTTTCTAACTGCTCATTTCTTCTTGTGATTTCTTGAAGCTTACGCTGCAGGTCTTCATTTATTTTCTCTTGTTGCTGCTTTTGTGCAAGCATTTCAGCGTTTTCACACTTCAAGTTGTCTGAGTTCAACAACATCTCATTAATGACCTCTGAGTGTTTTTTCGCCATTTCATTGATCCTACGCTGCATCTTTGAACGTCGTTTTTCCAATACTTCTCCTTCCAGTTCAGGTGTTCTGTCCTTCATTGTATTAATTTGTTCAGTTGTAGATTTCTTCTCTCCAAGTCCTGGAGAATACTTTTTTTTTCTTTTTCCTGTTGCTCTTTCTCTTGAAGAAGCTCTTTATTTTTGCACTCTGTTTCATCCAGCCTGACTGGATTTGGATTTATTGAAGAAGGACCACCAAAATCTTTGTTCTATTTGGTGTACATGTTAAGAGTTGCTGGACTAACAGTTGGTTTGATTTGCTTCAGAGAATCCTCAAAGTCTTTTATCTTAATGTTGCGCACCTCAGCAGCAGCTATAACACGGACTTGTTCTGGTGCCAACTCTCTTATTGGGCCAAGTGCAGCATCTTTGGCTAATGCTGTCAAATCGCTCCCTGAATATCCTTCAGTCACTTTTGCAAGACAGGACAGTTCGTCTTGGCTCAGTGGACTCCCGTGCGTTCCCAAAAGATTTTTCAGCAGCGTAAATCTTGTCTTCTCATCGGGTAAGGTCACATATACTCTTTTTGCAAAGCGCCTTAATATTGCTTCATCGAGCTCCTGGGGCCTGTTCGTTGCTCCCATTACAAGTACTCTGTCATCCTTTCCTGACTGCAACCCGTCAAACTCAATGAGGAACTCAGTTTTTAAACGGCGAGAGGCGTCGTGCTCCCCCTCCCTCCTTTGACAGAGCAAGCCGTCCACTTCATCGATGAAGATTACTGAGGGCTGTCTCTCTCTTGCAACTGCAAAGAGTGCTCGTACGAGCTTCTCGCCTTCTCCCACATATTTGGAGGTCAAACTAGCAGCACTGATGTTGAAGAATGTTGCATTAGACTCTGCAGCAACTGCTTTGGCGAGCATGGTCTTCCCATTTCCTGGTGGGCCAAATAAAAGCAAGCCACGTGCAGGAGCTCTCAGACCAGTAAAGAGATCAGGTCTTAAGGCAGGAAGGATGACAATTTCTTGAAGTGCTTGCTTTGCCAGATCCTGCCCTGCGATGTCATCAAATGACACAGTCGCTCCACTGTATACAATTTCATTTGTAATTAAGCTGACCAGTTTACTGTCCACATTCTTTTTCATATCCCTCTTCGGGGGCTGTTTCACAGCTGCCGGTCTTCCATTCTGAGTTTTTCCCACCCGAGCGGTTTTCTTTGCATCAGTTATTCTTAATGGAGGTCTTACAGAAGTGGAGGGTCTGATGGTGGTGGAAACACCTGCGGGTTGACTTTTAGGAACTGACTTTGGCTTACTTGCAATTGTTTTGGTCGACATTTCTCTTGCGCGACTTCCCCCCTGTTCACAGTCATAACACGGTAAACTAGTCATAAACGAAAACGTTTAGGCTATTTATCGCATTTAAAGGTCTTTCTTTGGGACAACGTCACAGAACACAGAAACGTCACAGGGCTTTGGAGCGTGATGTTACAGAGGTTTACAAATACTTTCAAATATAGCTCTGGTCGAACGTTTGAAGGCTGCGAACAAACTGACTAAAACTTGCTGCTCCTGACCCCTATTTATAGAAAAACTTCAAAGGCTCAAAGGCATGTGCTTGTGACATCATCACATGTCCTTGTGACATCATCACATGTCCTTGTGACATCATCACTCTTCATGAATCAGATTGTCACATGACATTTTAGAATGGGGATGTTTTTTTTTAAACCGTTTTCAAATTTAACCCTCTGTGGTCCAGGGTATAATTGGCCGTTCTTGACTATTTTTGATTTTACCTCTATATTTCACCTTTAAAATATGTTTTTCTTGCCTTATTTGGCACCATTATTTTCAGCACAACCTCAAATATCTGAAATTTGAGTTATTGTTTTCATTTTGGTATACTATATTAGCACAGTTGATCTAAATTAATAACACAATAAATTGTGTGTGCATCTCCTGTTTTGTCATGGTTGTATGTCCCGGTTCGTGACAGGCTGCATGAGCTCATCTGGTGGGAGTGTAGTACTGTAGTATTTCAGGCATAAAAACGTGGTTTTCACAGACCTTGTCACAGGGTCTGAGTCTAAGATTCAAATTGTAAACACACAAACACTCAGGCTTGCTGCAAACCTTAGCTGATCCCCCGTGGGCTTAATTTACTGCCATTGTTTACGCACCATTGTAATTGCTTCTCTAGTTTGGCATTACACTTTAATTATGGAATGTAATTATATTTTGTCTATTTTTAGTTGTGGCATTGTGTTGTAATTAATGAAGGGCCTGCACACTCCAATATCAATTTACAATTTAAATTCTCCACAGCATGTTTAACTACATTATGTTGTGCCTTTCCAGAATCCCAGATTTACTTACACATCTCCCTTTATGATACATTAGTACTACATTTGACCTAAACCTTTTCCATCCTTTTTCCAAACTCTCATTCATTTTTTACCTGATAACCAAAAACTGTGATAGTGAAAGGCTGAAATATTTCTAGGGGTATGAGATTTCTGTGTGTTTTCTGTAGGTGAGCAGCTGCGAGAAGTTTGGCTACGGGGTGATGGTGACACAGGTGGCAGCAACTGCTCCGGGAGTTGTGGCTCTGCACAGTTCAGGTACTATTGCAGTTATTTGGACACAACAAACACTTGTCAGCTGTGATGCTTAAGGCTTATATTATAAGTTGTTGTTGTTGTTTTTGTGTTGTCGGTATAAAGGAGACTTAAGGCAGCTTAGGGAGAAATGTATTTGTCAAACCGTTTTTGTTTGGGTAAGAAAGAGTAAGAAGAGGCGTTCTTTTTTGATAAATGGATTCACATATCAGTTGTATACTGATACTAGGTTTATCCATATGCAAAAGGCTCCAGGAAATACCGTACTCTTGTCAAAAGAGGTCAAAAAATGAAGCTAGTGAACAAATATTTTAATCCTGCATTCTTTCTATTGGCTAGAAGGGGCGACTCAACTGGTTATGGGAAAAGAAGTCTGATTACTTATCAGCCCTTCGCTTATAACAGCACCGCTGCGTTCTGAAACCTATTCTCTCCTATGACTTTACCCACGCAAGAACAGTTCCCTGCTGTGTTGAGCAGCGCTGGCTGTGGAGCACTCATGTGTTCCATGATGTGACATATGTTTGTGCCATCGATAAAAAGGCAGACTGACAGAAAGAAGGATGACCTCAAAAAGTGATATAGTCCAGACAGAGCTTACAAATGATGGGCCATTTGCTAAACCTGCAGCACACACTGCTTTCTATTAAATACTGCACGTGCAAAGTATGTATAATATGTGCTTGTCCAATAGATATGCTGTCTTAGCAGCTATTTACAATGTTACATAAGAAACAAATGTGGGATCCAACCACCATGCTACTAAAGAGACACTGTGCGTTTCCCCTCCAAAGCAAACCCTCCACTTCAGTGATGGAGTCATGCAATTATTCTACTGGGGTGAAGACAGTTTAATTACAGCATCACTGCAATAACAGTATCCATCCAAAAAAAAAAAAAACATCAAATAAAATTTTAATTATTTCTAAATAAGAAATTCGTGATAAAACAGTTTTCCAATTAACCACTACATAACAGTAGTGTCTAGTTCTTATTTGGTAGGAAATGTCCACCAGTGCTGTAACGTTTTCAAAAATAATAGTAAAAGAAAAAAAGCATTTTGATGAAAAACTAAACCAGCGTGACCTACTGTACAAGTTTGTTTAGGCTGCTTTTGCAGCAGTGCTCTTTATAAAGTCTCCAGGGTGTGATAGTAATAAATCATCTGTGAATGAAACCTTTTACACGTTTAAAATCACTTTGTCTGCCATAGGCAAGAAATCTGTTCCTATAAATACACCGTTTAATTATGTGTTCGCATTGCAACTGCTGCTCTGCCAGAAGTGTAGGTAGAGCAAAGTCAACCTATACATTATACATATCCTCATATTTGAACATTCAATATCAATATATTTTCCACATATTGTGAATATAACGCTGAGTCCTGCCTGACAGCACATTCCCATGAGTGTGCAGAGAGGGAGAAACACGCAAACACCGTGACGAGACAAGAGCACGGGCAGTGTGATGTTACTTCACCTCTAGATGGCACTATTGCACAACCTACAACCTTCTGCATCGTTTCACTGGAATGGATGACAAGTACAGTGCAAAAACAATAACAGGAACAAACTGAGTCCGATATGATATACATATTTATGCCAAAAAAAAATGCCCGTTTGATCTTGTGTTTCCATGTAGGAACAGGGAAAAATGTCTATATTGTGTTGTCTGGTTCACCTCGGCAGAGTTCTATGGCTTTGGCAGGAGGGTTGAGAGGAAACAGAAAGGGCCTTTACCGCCTGCACCTGGCATGTTTGTGATGAAGCAGCTGCCTCTACTCCTGCTGAGCCTCCTCCCTGTACCT